>NW_026918312.1:0-144595 GCF_032062105.1 Saccostrea cuccullata | reverse complement strand
GAGGGGGTTATTATGCGTCGTACCTTCATGTCTATGACATTTTTTATACCAACTTAACACGAATTCGCGTTTTCAGGGGGGGGGGTGTAAGGTCCCTTTTAGTTGATTTAATTTAAACAATAAATATCTTTTGGTTGTTTTAGTTCGTGCATTAAATAACTTTAAAAATTTCAGAGGGGTGGTCCGGACCCCTCTCTCTAGGTCTAGGATGTAAAACAGGGGCCCGTTTTAAGACCAAATTTAATTCTTCATACAACTTTTAAATTAATTTTATATCGAAAATTGTGGTAAGATATTTTTACACAAACAAATTCAAAGATAATTATTTATTTTGCAAAATTTTACAATCATCTGAAGTTTTTTGGTCTTAGTCGTAAGTTCTTTTGTAAAACGGGCCCCAGATCTTATTTGTAAAAACAAAGAGATATAAATGCTTTCTAAATGGATGGTCCAAGGTCAGTTTTAGTTCGTTTAGTTTATACATTAACCCATGACTGTACAAATTTTAACCCCCCCCCCCCCCCCCCCCCGAAGATCCATGCATTTGAAACTTTATAACACACCGCGGTATTTTTCTTTTGGGGAAATTTTCAACTATAGAATATACTGGAAAATGTATATTTATTTTCAAAACATCTTTCTCTGCGAAAAGACAATTCTTTTTTTCTCTCTCTCTCTCTTCAAATGTTTTGTTGTCTTCGGGGGGGGGGGGGGGGGGGGGGGGGGGAAGATTAAAAGCAGAAAATAATCATTTTATTATACCTATTTCAAATAAGAAAACAAATTTTAAAAAATAAACTTTTGTACTTTATTAATCGCATATATTGAATATTACGTAAGATAAAACACATTGGTTATTAAATCAATTTAATTTTACAAGGATGACCCTCTTGAAAAAAAAAGAAAAATGTCCTGGATCCGCGCCTGTTTTTTTTTTTCTTCTCTTTTTTAGATTCATATGAATATCAATATAAATATGAAATTTATTCAAATATGTGTGGCAGTTAGCAGTAAGCAGCGGACAGTTGGCAGTAAGCAGTCAGCAGTTGGCAGTAAGCAGTTGGCTGTCGTATATGGCATTCCATAGACACCTGCTATTTCTTTAAGTGTTTTTCACTGGGGGGTGGGGAAACTTTTTTGTACATACTTAAGCAATAGGAGGGATTAGATAAGAATCAATTAGTATATCAGAGTCTTAAATAATATACTTTGCATAAGCATAAAAAAATTCTATATCAGTCTTTTTGAAACCTTTGAATTTTGCTTAATTAACTATGATTTATCCAATTTTGGAGCTTTTTACCTAATTCTGGGTAGAATCCACCCTTATGAAATTATTGACTCAATTTTGACTTAATTAATATCACTTTATTAACATTAAAGCACAAAAACAATTCATTGTACAAATATTTTATCTATTACAGTCACCAATATATCCAAATATCATCACCGGCCCAGACGTCATTCACTCCTTTGAATTGTGCTGGTAGCAGTAAGGTGTCATCATTTGAGATGGTCACAGTATCCAATACACTGAAGTCACAGGACTCAAATTTCATACATGTTCACAGGTAGGTGTATAGTCTTTGAAATTACCACAATTGACTAATTCTGGGACAGGTAAGTATGTAAGTATAGGAATGAGAGCACCAAATCCCCGGATGAACACATGGCTTTGTTTGTTATGGAACATTAAACAGAATACTGAATGGGTAGGCGTTACGCCATTGGCTGAAATCAGGTATTTAATTGTTTTCATTTTAAAGTAAAATTAATGACCTTTGAAATAAATGATAGGATGAGGGAATATTACAGAAACTATAGAAATGCCAGGTAAGATTTTAGGAGTGGGGGTTGATTTTTTATGCCGCGTGTTATTTACTGCGAATCTCTATAAGTTGAAAATAACTGCAATTTTGACCTATAAACGCCATGGGACCATATATTTTTTTCAGTATTTTTTGTTAGGGCTTAGAACAAAGTTTGAAATGATGCTAAAGATTTTTCTGAAATTGTCATAGTAAAGTACTGAGAAGGCCTAAGGTTTGTATGGAGTTCTATGGGAAAATAATTAGTGGTCTTTTCCCTATACAAGATGCTGTCTGATGGTGTAGTGTAGAATGTAGCGTAGAATGTTTTCCAAGTCAGCTTAAATGCAAAGGTTTGTTTTAAAATTTATCATAATGCAAAAATTTAATGCAGTTAAATTTATTGTATTCTTGAAAAATTGACTGTAACACAATTTTTTTTACACAATTACAAATTAATTTTTTTCCAATTTTTTTTCAGGGTCTCTGCCAAAATCTTTTGGGGATTTTTCCTCTGCTAGAGCATCCATGGATGCAATTGAAACAACCCAGGACATCCCAACACATATGGATAATCAGGCCATGGCCTACAGTATGTACAAAAGTTGCCATACTTTTAAAGCAGTAACTTGCGTGCCTCCAAATGGTGCACTTACATTTTGCTCCATGCTGTACCCAGGTTCTACTTCTGATGTAGCTATTGTACGTCACAGCCAAGTTTTACGAAAGTTCAAAGCTGGAGACCTTATTTTGGTGGTCAAAGGTTTCACCATTCATGACCAGTTGCCCCAGGGTGTCTGCTTAATTATAAAAGCTCTTTTATCAACACGAGGCCAGTTTACCATACAAGAAGCAGCACTGTGTTACAAGATTGCTAAAGCACTTATTCATGTGGAAAGAGCCAACGAGAGGATAAAGAATTACGAGATTCTCCGTTACATACCATCTACTTACAGACCAATCTCAACAAAAATATTTCAACTCTGTTCTTGTCTTGTAAACTTGCAAGCTCCACTTTTGAAAGAAATTACTTAAAGATACATGTACTTATTATAAATTTGCATTGGCGTGTGACAGTATACACTAAACAGTGAAGATATTCATACCAAAGTGCAAGGGATAAGCAAATTTTGATTTGTTATCAATGTCAATGGTTATATTTGTTAATTTTGTAGTATGTTGTAATACATGTACTTCAGAAAATGAAAATCCCTTTTGTTAGCATGGATTTATTACAAGAATGTTTGGCAATTCCATTCTTCATTTGACAATATAATTTGGAAGAGGGTTTACTTATAATTTTAAATCTCTAGTTTAAAGTATATTTACCTTTAAAGCACAACTCAACAAATTCATGTTTTCAACAATTTATCTATTAAGAAAGACAAAAATGTTACATTTTCACTTTGAGAATAACATCTTCAATTCATTAATAAAATGATTCTAAATTTTGATATTCTTTTTTTATGTAGTACATAGATTTTATTAATCATCATTGCTATTTAAAATAGTCTTATAAGCCAGAAGTTTTATGATGGATTGTGACATATCATGTCATACATTTATGAGACTTAGGAACATTCAACACATTTAACATGATTACCCATTTTCCATTGTTAGAAAATTCTAGAGGTACAAAACTAAGTGTCAAGAAGTTCAAACCAGAACTCAGTTTTCCATCAGTGCTGGAATGAAAATGTTAATGTAGAAATCTATCAGCTTTGGAACATTTGCTGTCCATTCAATGTCTTTTACTATTCTAATCACAATGCAGTCTACTCTTGTCCACACAATTAAGTCGCAGAATGTTTTGTTACATATGTGTAGCTGGCCTTGAATTTGATGATAGTATGGGTGACTGGTTTTCAGGCACAGGGTATCTTGTTTAAGATCTAAAAAAAAATCAAAAAACACTTAAGTTGTGTTATACCAGTACATATCCCCTCCTTTTTCAATATCTTCTTACCATATTGAACAGCTGCACTTGTAAATTAATACATGTTTTGAAATCATTTACTCACCAAGATTTTTAATTTCAAAGTACTGGACAATACAGATTTTTAATGTTATTTACCTATGAAAAATCCTTCAAATTTTGTGCCCCATCTGCTACTGTTGAAGACGATGCTGTATATGGACACTTCACCTCTACAATATCAGGAATGGCGTCTTTGGCTTCTGGAGTTTGATAAAATACACTGCATGTTGGTGGTCGAACAACTAAGCCATCATGTGAAGCTCCCAACACTCCGGATTCATGCAACCATATCCTTTTCAGAAAAAATTATAATACTACTGAATGCAAACAAACCATAATACAATTGATTTTGTAATGCAAACAAAGTCTAAGTAGAGCTTTTATAATCCTTCCACTTCAAAAAGCAAATTTTCTGGAATATGTTGGTAACTGAATATTTATGCCCCGCCATGAATATGGCCGGGGCATATAGTGTTTGTCATGTCCGTCTTCCGTCCTTCTGTCCTTCCATCCCACTTTGTGTTTAGCTCTGTTCAAAGCTAAGTTTCAAAGAAACTATCCAAGATATTTTCATCAAACTTCATATGCTGATAGATATTGATGAGAGCTATGCAACTGCAACATTTTTTGACCTTGACCTTTCCTTTGACCTTGACCTGACTTTTCTTAAATAGTGTTTAGCTCAGTTTTAAACATACCATTCAAGATGGTGTTATCAAACTTTACATGTTGATACAAACTTGCATAGATGATGCATCTAGAGATGAACACTACCGGACTTGCTTCGGATGCTGGATCTGACCTACATTTTCCAGATGAGTGACCAAATTAAAGTTTTTGGAGCAGGTCTATTCTTAAGGAACTATAAGCCCTACTTAGACCAAACTTGCTTGGATGATGCATCTAAGGATGGACACTACCAGACTTGCTTCGGATGCTGGATCTGACCTATATTTTCCAGATGAGTGACCAGGTTGAAGTTTTTGGAGCAGATTTATTCCTAAGGAACTATCAGCCCTACTTAGACCAAACTTGCATGGATGATGCATCTAGGGATGGACACTACCAGACTTGCTTCGGATGCTGGATCTGACTTACATTTTCATTCCCAAGTAACTATAAGCCCTACCTAAACCAAACTTGCATGGATGATGCAGCTAGGGATGGACACTACCAGACTTGCTTCGGATGCTGGATCTGACCTTTATTTTCATTCCCAAGTAACTATAAACCCTACCTGAACCAAACTTGCATGGATGATGCATCTAGGGATGGACACTACCAGACTTGCTTTGGATGCTGGACCTACATTTTTATTCCCAATTAACTATAAGCCCTGCCTGAACCAAACTGATCAAATTTTATACATGTACAAATTTCATGTTGCTTTACTAATATATCCTCGGCGGGGCATTCATGTCCTATGGACATATTTCTAGTTTTTTTTTTACAATTAGACTTCAGTAATTGATTTCTGTTTGTCACCAGGATAAGTCCTGTTATTTGTTTTGACACATTGAATGTTAACATGTCAGAGGTTGAATGAATGTTATTTTGTGCTGTATACCTGACTGCTCTACAGCTGCATCAAAGTCCTTTTCATACTTTCTCAAAGCATCATCTTCATGAGTGATACCCCATGCAACAGCCTTGATGGACTCCAGATTGTAAGCCGACATCAGCTGTTTCTTCAGTGACAATGTCAATCTGGAGAAGAAAATATGATTTTTGGTTATTAATCTTATATTTCCTGCATCTTTATGTACAAATATCTAGTCATTACAGTCGAACCTCATTATCTCAAACTCAATGAGACCAAGAAAAATGTTGGAAATATCCGTGGATTCAAGAATAATACATAAAGAGTTATCAAGAATAAAATGTCCCAGTCTTTTATAAATGGTTTGGACTTCAAAATTACTTTGACATATCCATGAAATATGAGATAATGGGTTTGAGATAACAAAGTTTGACTGTAATTTTAAAAGTCTTTTTCGCAAAAATTTAATCACACGTCTTACCGCCTTTGCTTAGAACTGAGAACTGCACCAAAGTTGGAAGCTGATATGCTTTATTTCCTTACAATCGACCACATTGGGTTGTTTCGTTGCCAATGCAGCTCTTTTAATGGATTCAGGGATAATGCATGCTGTAACCATACCATAGGGGTATCAGAATGAACATACTCTGGTGATGTTAACAGGTCTTCAATGAGAGGTACAGGTGGACCAGGTTCACATGGCTCTGGTTCAAGAATCCAATTCAATGCTGAAAAATTTCATTACTTGTGTCATTCTCAAAAATATCATCCATAATATCCATATCACATATACCAAGTATTTATATAAGAGTCCATACATTTCATTTTAGTGAACACTGTCATGGGTTTTTGTAATGTATGCATTACATATCAAATTTACAACTCACTTGCATATATTTGTTCAGAATTGTTCCTGTATATAATTTTGCACGTGGCATTCTTAGTGTGAAAATGCCATGTAAAAATTGGTGCAAATGTACAATTAATATTTACTTAATTATTAACAAGGTTTCATAATGACAGAGTATTTAAATAATAGAAGAATGATCTGATAATTCGCAAGAATATGAAACAAAATATTTTTTTTAATGCAATTGAATAATTTATTTTTCCTTTCAAAAATGTATGCTCATGTACAAAAATGCTATCATATTTATAATATTGTCTTTCCAATTATTCAAAGGTTGTTATTAATATTTATTACATAGTATGTTCAAAAATTGGGCAATATACATAGCCAACTATATTATACTCCTCATCTTTGTACATTTGTTTACAATTAAAATTAACAATCGGTCAGTAACAAAATAACAGTTTCATAATACTCGTAATATAAAAATCAAATCAAACTTAAATAACAACAATAGTAACACCAAAATCATAACTTCCTTCTTATAATTTACCAATAAACCTTTCAAGGTGCAAAAAACACTGGTCACTTTCATCAAAGGGTCAGTTTAAAGCACTTCAAATATGAAGCAAATTTTTTAACAACTGATTTATTTATATTTAATGATTGATCATTTTAAAAAAAAAAAAAAAAAAAACAAGAGGCCCATGGGCCACATCGCTCACCTGAGCACTGTGGCTAGGAAAAAGTAAAAATTGGTTTTTTATTGAAAAGTTTAAATCCAAAAGTAGTCCCTTGACCAATCATGGCTTTGCTTTTCTTGAGAAGGTTATTTTTAAAGAATTTTCCTATATATTTCTATATAAAATTTGATCATCCTTTGTGGCCCCGTCCTACCCCCGGGGGACATGATTTGAACAAACTTGAATCTACACTACCTAAGGATGCTTCCATATAAATATGATCAATCAGGGTTTTGCTGTTCTTGAGAAGAAGATTTTTAAAGATTTTTCCTTTATATTTCTATGTAAAACTTTGATCTTCCATTGTGGCCCCGCCCTACCCCGGGGGTTATGATTTGAACAAACTTGAATCGACACTACCTGAGGATGCTTCCATATAAATAGGATCAATTATGGCTTTGTCATTCTTGAGAAGAAGATTTTTAAAGAATTTTCTTATATATTTTTATGTTAAACTTTGGTCAGCCATTGTGGCTCCGCCCTACCCCCGGGGGTCATGATTTGAACAAATTTAAATCTACACTATCTGAGGATGTTTCTCCATAAGTTTCATTTTTCCTGGCACAGTGGTTCTTGAGAACAAGATTTTTAAAACATACCATCAAATTTTCATTAATTCCCAATTATCTCCCCTTGAATGAGGGTGTGGCCCTTTATTTGAACAAACTTGAATCCCCTTCACCCAAGGATGCTTTGTGGCAAGTTTGGTTGAAATTGGTCCATGGGTTCTAGAGAAGAAGTCGAAAATATGAAAAGTTTACAGACAGACAGATGGACAGACAGACAGACAAACAGCTAGATAGACAAAATGTGATCAGAAAAGAGCTAGAAATGAAACATTCCTCACCACAAAAGCCAGAAGAATATAGGGACCACCACCAGTAACATGTTTCTGGGAAGAACCAAACCATGCAGAGATAAATATCAATAGTCCTGAATCTTCGATGCAGGACCAAGTACGAGAATTGCTACAAACACTACTCCGGAGACTTACCTATTATCCTATGATGTAACGTACTTTGTCCACTGCAGCTGGTTCCCTCATAAGCTGGTAGCGAGGACAGTTCAGGATGTCCTGTCAACTTTATTCCTCAACTTCCTGTCTTGGACTGAAAAGCAATAAGTGGAAATCTTTAGTGTTGCCTAGTGACTTTGAATTAAAAAGAAAGTTGCAAGATTGTGAAGGGGGGGGGGGGGGGGTACTGATGCTGTGCATTTTAATTAAATGTACAAAATCTGTATTTCACAGTTTAATGCATTCATGTATTTTGTGAATTGTCTTAGGATTCATGTAATAATTGTTGCTATGTATTATTAAGCACTAAATCTATTCAACTGCATGTGTAAATGGGGAAAATGTGGATATGTAAATGATGTATAATTGCAATGTGTAAAATGTGACATTTTCTTATATGAGGGAGTCTGTTCATGTAATTTTTTTTTCATTAATTATTTTATTTATCTTGATAAAATTATTTCAATTAACAATATTGTTTTTCTTACCAGTCTGATGAACTCAACAAAGGTTACAGAGGTGAATGGTAGAAATATGGGTATTACAGGTGTCAAAACTCTTCGTTGATGACCAGACTGCATGCCGCACTGTAAAATCACCATTTTGGATCTTTAAAAGGGGAGGCTATACTCCCAAAATCAAAGAAATTGTCATAAAAATGAGTAACCTGATTTTCTTTAGGTCTCACACAAGGAAATAATTTCACTACTAGTATATGTTACTATATAGCTTTAATTAAATAAATTAATCAACTAGACTCTCAGCAGATAATTCATGAATGAGAAAAAAGATTAATGCTTACACAAAATTTGAGATCAGAAAAAATATACCCCTTATGCGGCTTTTAAACAAGAAAATTGAGACTAAACATACCTATACCCCGAAATACACATGGGCAAACAGCCAACACACCATCGAGGAAGTTACATCGATCATGCGTACCTAAAAAAAAAAAGAGTTCCCTTTGATTCAGTGGCACAATTCTGCTGATATGATATTCCTAGTGCATGAGTCCAAAATTAAAACTGTAGACCTACGTAAAGTTCCTGAAAATGAAAAAAGAAAAGAAATATTATTGTCTCTATATACATCATACATAGAACTACATTTGTTCATTTTAATTAGCTATCTCCTTGCATAAGACCTCTAAGGGTAATTTTATGCTATTTACCATGTGCACTGATTGCCATAAAACTAAAGAAAAAATACCAGCCTTACAAAGACACTTAACCATGACCTTTGACATACCTTACTAAGAATACCCTGGACAATTTGGTTTAACTTAAGACTTCTGAATTTTTAAATGCAGGTTTTGATAAATTAACCATTTAATATACTTATGAGCTCATAAAACTGTTCTTTAAAACTGTATGATAAAGAGTGTAAAAACTTTGAAACATGTTTGGAAAGTATTATCACACATGTGATATGGGATAAATTATCACCACAGAAAGATCAAAGAAAATCACTGCAGATATGCGACAATAATTCTTATCATTGTTTATTGTATGTCAAGTCTAGAATATGATAGGCCTATATCATTACAAATATTATTATTTTTAGCTGGGCACATTGCTCGTAGAGCAATGCTCAGCTATTGCGACGGTGAGCAACAGAAAATGCTGCTTCTTCACCGCCAAATTGAGTTTACGAGTAAAAGTATGGTACGTGCACCAGCCGCTGTTGAGAAAACAAAATCCATTCAACACCTTAAGAAATAGTAAATTGAATATTTTTATCATAATATTAAATTGTTTAATATTTTTTCCTGGCTCCTTTGACTAATATTTTACAAAGTAATTCAACGGGTGCAAAAGGTTTTCACCAGGTATCCCTGTCCGCATCATATTCTATAAACAATATAATTAAAATTAGATGTTAGATCCGCTCGCATACTCGCCACACTAACATCTAACAAGTCATCCCATTGAGGGTCACGTAAGAGGTTAAATTCGGAACGCCTCAAGATTTATTCGCTTCAACAATATATGATGATTTTGCCAGCTGCGATTTGATTAATTGATAGAATTTGACCTCTGACGTGACCCTCAACAGGATTTTGTTAGATGTTAGTGTAGCGAGTATGCAAGCGGATCTAACATCTAATTTGAATTAGATTGATTCTATAAATAAAGGTTGTACTATCAGGCTAACACAAATGCAGGGAATATCATTAATGACTTGATGCAAATCTCCCCGCTGAGAACACATCAGTGCAGAGACGTTTGACCTTAATCTTGCTGCATTGGTGTTTATTTAATTCTGTTTGTATATAAAACCGGATTACCCCGAAACGATACGTGATAAATGTTTTTCGCTGTTAATTTCTAGCTATATTTTATTTTATTTTTAAAACTATTTAATATTATACATGCCATTGAGATATTTTTGTGTGTATTACATATTCTCTAAACGTCTGAACGTGATTTTAAACTGTCACCACAGTCCTTGTTCATTATCCTGTAAATGAGCCCGGCTCAATACATTTACTATAAAAATAATTGGACAAATTTGTGAATGACAATATTCAATGATGCATAGCAATTAATCTTTTCCTGACATTCACCTTCTCCTAAAAATTTGTCGTGTTATTTATTTATTTATTGCAAAGTCGTCCCTGGACTAGTGCTACGGTCAATGCAGCTGCAATGGGCCATGCAATTTCGAACCCTGCGTGGTGAGAGTTTGTCCCGAGACACAGTTAGATTATTCTAACTAGCACCAATATAGAATAAATCATACCGATTAATCAACATCACTACAATATGAGGACGTAAAAATAGGATAAAACATCCTTTAGTCCAGCAATAAGCCACTCAATTGTTTTTGATGTACCTTCAAACAAATCAAATTAATGTTCTTGATTCTCACTTTTCACGTTATGACTGACTTAGTGCTTCTTGATACCAAAACAATTTTTCTATTACCTATAATTTTGACTTTAGGTTGAATTCGTCAATAATTTCATGCTTGCGAAGTTGTGTCAATGTGTGCATTACGACCGCTCCGGCTACTTTCGTTATTTCTAACCAATGAAAATTGTCCTTACTTTTCTGTTGCGTCATGCAATTTTATTGCACGCATCACTGAATTGTAGAACACACATCACAAGATTTCGAATATACATCACAAGATTATCGAACATACATCACAAGATTTCGAATATACATCACAAGATTATCGAACATACATCACAAGATTTCGAATATACATCACAAGATTTCGAACATACATCACAAGATTATAGAATATACATCACAAGATTTCGAATATACATCACAAGATATTGAATATACATCACAAGATTTTGAACATACATCACAAGATATTGAATATACATCACAAGATTATAGAATATACATCACAAGATTTCGAATATACATCACAAGATTATAGAATATACATCACAAGTTTTAGAATATACATCACAAGATATTGAATATACATCACAAGATTTTGAACATACATCACAAGATTTTGAATATACATCACAAGATTTCGAACATACATCACAAGATTTTGAATATACATCACAAGATTTTGAATATACATCACAAGATTTCGAACATACATCACAAGATTTCGAATATACATCACAAGATTATCGAACATACATCACAAGATTTCGAATATACATCACAAGAATATACATCACAAGATTTCGAACATACATCACAAGATTATAGAATATACATCACAAGATTTCGAATATACATCACAAGATTTTGAACATACATCACAAGATTTTGAATATACATCACAAGATTTCGAACATACATCACAAGATTTTGAATATACATCACAAGATTTTGAATATACATCACAAGATTTCGAACATACATCACAAGATTTTGCATATACATCACAAGATTATCGAATATAGCAACGTTTGACATGCCATAGCAAGCTGACGTTGGGCCGATGTTGGCATGTGGTTGGTAGATCGGCTACATATCGCGGTTGGCAGAACGATATTGGGCCAATATCGGTCCGACATTGTCATTACAACAGTCGGGGTATTGACATTGTTCCAACATCGGTCCGATATTGTAATTACAACAGTTGGTGCATTGACATTGTACCAACATGGGTCCGACATTGTAATTACAACAGTTGGTGCTCTGACATTGTTCCAACGTCGGGCCAACATCAGGCACGTAGCATCGTTCTCAAAAGTGGGGGGGGGGAACCATAGAATTTTTTTACTTACCTGAAAAAGTTGACAAGCAAAAGGATGGGGGTGGTGGTGGCCAACTTTTTTCAAGGCCAACTCCCTTTCACTTCCAATTTTTTTGCTATTTTTCCTTGATTTCACTATAGGCCCACCCCCCCCCCACCCCCCGTTGCTACGTGCCTGAACATTGTTATTTTTAATGTTGAAATATGGACATCTTTGTAATGTTGGGCCGACATTGTTGAACCAATGTTGCTATGTAAACTTATGTTGAAACGTTTAAATAAATATTTATTTATTTTATTTTTTATTTCTTTGTTTATTTATTCATTTCTAGTTACTGAGTATTTAACCTTTACGTAGATTTTCAAAACTATGGAATATAACTTAGATTTTTCTCTAAAACTGTCGACTAATAGTACAATTACGTCGGGATCGGAGTCGGGCTCGATAAGCAATTAATTTAAACAACACACCGCGCCGAAATTTAAATTTTTGGTGGGTTACACGCAGCTATGTTGATGTTGTACAGAAGGAAAGTTCGGAAGAGAGTGTCGCAAAAAGGAGAATCATGACTAGCTTTGGATGGAATTTCTGTTTTGACAGAGATGAAGACATTTTACGACCCGGTACTGCGGTAGGTACAATGTACAAAATATTTTAACATTTGTCCTTGAATGAATAATTGCTTTTGCTACTGTTCCTTAGTCAGGACACTACTCATAAAACGCCTTGCAGTGAAATCGTTTTAGCAAGCGCTATTTCAATTTTATTATAATAATTTAGCACTTCTAAACATCTCTCATAAAGATGGATTTCAACCCGAATTTCCTCGTTTGGGATCGATTCAGGAATTTTAGTGTTCCTCTCTTCAACATTTACAGAGTATGTTGTACAATGTAATAAAATATATTTATTTTTAAATGCATGTTCAAGATCATTTTCAGCACTTATTTTGATTATTTAATAGTTGCATGCAGTGGACTGTGCCTGAGACGATTCCCATAGCGCCGGCGAATAGTCAGCTTGTATAAATGGTGAGAACCAGCTCAAATTTTCATTTAACACAAATAACCTAATATTGTTTTTATTAACTTGTATCTTTTAGCATAGAACTATAAAAATATTGCAGACTTCTATGTACCAAGTAAACAAGAGGTTTATATTCTTAATTTCATTATCCTAAAATACATAACAATGGATTCTGACAGGTAATCTAAACATGCTATAAATTAGCACAGCTATGCATATTAATTATTTTATATTAAATACTTATGCATAAATTATTAAGAATAGCTATCATTTTGACATATGCTATGATGCACAATTATACATGCATTATTTACAGGAATCTGAATGCTCACAAGAAGGACAAATGCAGTATGGAAATTAACACAAAGGTATTCTAAGATTTCTTAAATTTTCTGATTAGAGCTATAAAATCACATGAATTGAAATACATGTATCTTATATCTTATTCAATGTAAGTCAGGCATAGGGCTTTAGCTCTAGCCCTAACCTTTTCCTTTAGCTCACTTGAGCCATTTTAAGTCCAAAGTTAAACAAAGCGAGTTTTCTCATCAACGTCTAGTTTTCGTCTGTCATCTGTAAACTTCTCAAATTTTTACATTTATCGAAATTAATCCTAAGAACCAAAAAAAGACACTGCAAGATAGTGAATTTCTATTCTACACTAAATGTATACTGAACTGTCAGGTTGAAGTAACCAATTGTCTTAACAGTCTTGTACTCTTGTAGAGCCTTACTTTATTATTTGTTATATATTTATATGTTTATAATATATAAATGCGATAGATAATCGATGATAATACATCCTGATGGTCATTTTTTCTTTCAGAAATTGTGCCAGAAAAGTAAGTGTCTACGGGAACAATCAACATCGAACTTTCTGAGCCTTCCTACTTAAACTAAAGTGAATTCATTTGCGAATTTCATGGGATATCAGTGAGGAAGTGATTCAAGCAGACACTTGAGAAATTTCGGATCTAACTTATAAATTAGGATCTTTGGCATATTCGGGGAAAATAGCGTGACTGTGTTGATTTTATGGGATCTTTTTATTAATATAGTTGTAGTGGATATTTTGTCTTAATAAGTTAATACATGTGTTTGTCACTCTAGTCTAGTCATTAATTTGTACGGTAAATGTTCAAGGGCAACTGGAAGTTCATTGCAACTGTATACCCCGTTGAGGTTTCAATGACCTCTCCCAATGTTATTACATATTTTAAAAAAAGAAATAGTTTGTTTTATTACAAAGAAATGTTGATCAGTGAGAATACTTAGATAAAAATATGCTTACATTGTACATCTATAAGTGTATATGTAATATTTGTTTAAAAACACATTGTGAAAGAAACAATTTTTTTTAATTTTGAAAATATAGATTTGATCTATGATAAATTGAACATTGAATTGAATTGAATTCAGTTTTCATTGTATCTTCCTGGAATTTCTTAGATTTCAATGGAAATCCATAGATTTCTAAATATCCTTGTGCACAGATATGTTGGGCCAACATAAGAATTATCATTGTTTGAAATTGGGCCAACGTAAGGCCTACATGAAGATGCACAAATACGTTGGGCCTACATTGGGCCAACATCAGAATTATCATTGTATAACATTTGGACAACGTAGCGCCAACATGTCAGTGCAATGTTGCAACGATGAGCAAAATTACATTGGCCAAATATACATTTTCCGACGTTGGTCCAATGTCGGAAAATGATATTGGGCCAATGTAATTTTGCTCATCGGCGCAACGTTGCGCCGACATGTTGGCGCAACATTGGCCCAATGTCATAGAACGATAATTCTGACGTTGGTCCGACGTTGGGCCAACATAACTGACAACAGTGGCCCAACGTTGGACCAACGCCAGAATTATCGTTCTATGACATTGGGCCAACGTTGCGCCAACATGTCGGCGCAACGTTGCGCCGATGAGCAAAATTACATTGGCCCAATATCATTTTCCGACATTGGACCAACGTAACTTACAACGGTGGCCCAACATTGGGCCAACGTAAGCTTGCTATCTGGGACGTTTCGTTTAAGAATATCGACATGTAAAAGTAAATATGCTTAAACTTTAAGTTTAAGTATGTTTTTGGTATTTTGAATATGTCATAAATATTAATTCTTTATTTTAATCAAAATAAAAGATTGTTTACAGTTTTATTATTGCAAAATAACAAAATCATTTACATTAAACTTCCGACGTTGTAATGTTGGCCCGACATTAATGAACCGTCAATGTTGCTACGTAAACTTATGTTGAAACATTTTTTAATAAAAAAAATATTTATTTATTTTAATTTTTATTTATTCATTTTTAATTATTTAACCCTTATGTAGATTTTCAAAACTGTGGAATATAACTTAGATTTTTTTTCACTAAAACTGTCGACTAATACTTTAGTACAATTACATCGGGATCGAAGTCGGGCTCGAAATGCAATTAATTTAAACAACACACCGCGCCGAAATTCAAGTTTTTTGGGGGTTCCACGCAGCCATGTTGAACTTGATCATGATGTTGTACAGAAGGAAAGTGCGAAAGAGGGTGTCGCGAAAAGGAGAAGTATAATTAGCTTTGGATGGAATTTCTGTTTTGACAGAAGATGAAGACATTTTACGACCCTATACTGCGGTATGAACAATATACACAATTTTATCATGTGTCCTTGAATGAATAATTATCTTCTGCTTCTGACAATGTTACTGTTCCTTAGTCTGGGCACTACACATAAAAAGCCTGACCGTAAAAACGTTTGAGCAAGCACTATTTAAATTTTGCAATTATTATCTTTTAAACATCTCTCATAAAGATGGATTTTAACCAGAATTTCCTCGTTTGGGATTGGTTCAGGAATTTTAGTGTTCCTCTGTTCAGCATTTACAAAGTATGTTGTACAATGTAAAAAAAATATATTTACTTTTTAATGTATGTTCAAGATCATATTCAGCACTTATTTTGATTATTTAATAGTTGCAGTGGACTGTGCCTGAGACGATTCCCCACAGCGCCGGCGTATATAGTCAGCTTGTGAAAATGGTGAGAACCACGCAGCTCAAATTTTCATATAACACATATAATGTAGCATTGTTTTTTAGTAACTTGTATATTTTAGCATAAGAATATAAAAAAAAATATTGCAACAACTTGAACTACTATTTACCAAGAAAACAAGACGAGGTTCATATTCTTAATTTCCTTATCCTAAAAATACAATAGCAATGGATTCTGATAGGTAATCTAAACATACTATAAATTGCACAGAGCTATGCATAATTATTTTACATTAAATACTTAAGCATGAATTATTAAAAAAAGCTATCATATTCTATGATGCACAATTATACATGCATTATTTACAGGAATCCGAATACTCACAAGAAGGACAAAACCAGTATGAAAATTAGCACAAAGGTAAGATGTCTTAAATTTTCTGATAAGATCAATAAAATCACATGAACTGATTTTTTTTAGCTCACCTGAGCTATTTTAAGACCCAAGCGAGTTTTCTGATCAGTGTCTGGTATTCGTCTGTCATCTGTAAACTTTTCAAATTTTTACATTCATCAGAATTAATCCTAATTTGAAAAAAAACCCTTCAAGATACAACTTTTCTTTCAGAAATTGTGCCAGAAATGTTTGAAGTATCTATGGGAATGATCTGACAACATCGAACTTTCTGAGCCTTCCTTCTTAAAGTGACATGACCAGATATTTGGCTACCCAGTTTGAGATACGAACTATAATCATTTGTTGTACGACTTGTTGTGTATGAGATTGCCACATTTACTGGAACTTTAAACCCCAGCTATCTACAGTGTAAGTTGTTAATATATTTTATTTTATGTTAAATCACTTGCTCATTATCCCAATAACTTGCATGTTAAATGCTGTAGATGCTAACCTTTGCATTTTCGTAAACTCTTAAATTCTATGTGTTCCGAGTATGGTGCGCCATTATGTACATCTATTTCGTATCATGTTTTTTCGTCTCTAAATTTGATCTTGTACATATTATCATAAGTTTTTGAAATAATTCGCTGAACTAGATCACAAAAGTTTAAGGATTTTTTTATTGTATGAATGTTATCTACCTGCTCTAATCATAAATACATATGTTTGTATATGTTTTCTATGAAATGCCATACCTGTTATTGATTTTTCATATTTTTTTTATCCATAGTATCTTTCTGCTAAATGAAATAAAATATTGTGGAGGAACACAGAGAAAAGGGCACCTCAACATGTTCAAGGTCAAACAGGTAAACACAGTGGTAAAATGCTCAAAAAAAGATGGCAAAAAGTTACTAGTCCACAATTTACATGTACATCCACAAAATCTGTAGCTAGCTGGTCTGAAACTATAGATACGTATGTTTTAATATGTTAAATGCTTTAAATGCTATCATTTGCATTTTCGTAAATTTTGTAAATCTTCGAATTCCATGTGCTCGGAGTACGGTACCATTATGTATATTTCATATCATATTTTGTCGTCTATAAATTTGATCTATACATATAATTATATGTTTTTTTTATGTAATTCTCTTAACAAGATGACACAGAGAATTTTATCATTGTGTAAAATGTTATCTACTTGCTTTAGTCATAAGTACACCCTGTTTTTATATCTTTTCTCCTTTTTTGTATATTCTTTCTATGGAGAGCCATACCTGTTATTAATTTTTCATATTTTGTTTCTTACAGTTTTATACCATATCCATAGTATCTTGCTGCTAAATGAAAGAATTATTGTGGAGGAACAGAGAAAAGGGCACCTCAACATGTTCAAGGTCAAGCAGGTAAGCATAGTGGTAAAATGCTCCAAAAAAGATGGGGAAAAAGTCATTAGTCTCCAATTTACATGTACATCAACACTAGCTTCAAAATTTGTAGCTCGCTGGTCTGAAATTATAGATAAATATTTTATTACCCAGACTTGAAAAAATGGCATATCTTTTATGGTCTTCTGTAAATGTCAAAGTTCTGATGTTAAGAGAACCACCTAGAATAAAGAAACATTATATGGAACAAAACTCACAAACCCCTTTTTGTGTCGTACAATTGTTCCTTTTTAGAACTACATTGCAATCAATGTAATCACACACAAATGTAAACACATCACCCCATACATGTAATATTAAATAGACTGCCATATGCACTTTCTTTTAAAATCTAGATAGGTTCAAAAATATTTCAGTTGTCAATAATTAATCAAAATTGAGCTGTGTTTCCTCTAGGTCAATTGATAAGTTTACAATCAACCTAAATTTTGTGTACAAGTTACATGTAATATATGCATAAATCCAGAAGCACACATACAATATGTACATAGGCAAATGGGTAATTATTTGTATGTTTGTTGTAGAAATTAGGAGCTACATGTGCTTCTCCAGAGCTGAAAATTTCTTGGGATGAAGAGAAGAAAAAGCAAGAAGAAGCAGTTTTAAATATTGATTATGTCTTTATAGTACAAAAAATGATTCGAAAGATGATACTATTTATGAAATTAGAAAACTGAAGTGCCGTTCTGATGAATGTGAAAATGTCCTTAAAGAACAGGACACTTAAAGTGCCACTCTCAAATCAAAACACTCTAAAAGGCAGAGCTTAAGAAGAACTAGGACAAATAAAGAATCTAAAAGAGTAAAACCTAATGATGTAGTGATTGAACAGAAATGGGCTATTAGAGATCAAATATCTAAGTTATTACTGTTTTGCACAAATGTGATGTTTTTTTACTTAACTTTAATTCACACATTCAATGTTAGATAAGAAAAATATACCTTAGTAGTGTTGTATTTTTGACAGTTAAAGTTTTTTCTGATACTTCATTACAGATTAAAACTGTTATATTTTTTATTGTTTAAACATTGATTGGTTTATCGTGTAGTATGCAATCACATGCATTTTAATCTTGATTTATGAAATACATATATGTACAAGTTTGACTTAAATAATAAGTGCATGGACATTTAATGTGGAAAAAAAATAAGACAATCAAGGGTAGTCTTAAAGAGCTTTGCTGGCAGTAAGTGGCAGATCTTGATACCCAAGTAAGAGAAAGGTGGTGTCTCTGACTGATCCTTTTGCTCTTGCTTGTGGGCGAGTGAGACTTCTCTGTCAGTGGCTTAGTTGTCATAGATGTAAAAAGTAGACTAAGCAGATGAGGTAGAGACATTTCTGAGTAAAAAAAAGGGTTAATTGTGATTTTAATAAATATTATATTGCAAGAGTAATGAGAATTGAAAGAGTAAAATATTAATTTGTTTCCTTCCATATGAAGTAAAAGAGTTTATGACTAGAATTTTTTGCATTAAGATTAAATTGTAATTACGGCTAAAAAAATTGTTAAATATAATTGTACATCTGTTTATACAGGAAATTTTATATGTACATGTTTCCAAGCTCATTCTTGAAATTTTGAGGCAAAGTGTAGAAGATTAATGACTGAAAAAAATATCACTATCAAAATTTCTTGCATTCCAATGTATAATGAGGATATGTTAAAGTTATAATCATCAAGCAATAAACCTAGCAGTTGGAACAAATATGGGGTATTAGAGACAAATTATCAGCTGTTACTATTTTGTGTAATTGTGATGATGTTTCTTTAATTTGAATTGACATAACCAAATGATATAAAAGATTTTTTTTGGTGTTGTATTTTACACAGTCAGCATAAAGTATTTACTGTACTAGGTTAAAGATTTAAAAGCTGTCATATTTTTATTGATACCATATCGACTGGCTTATTGTGTCGCACACATGTACATACCTTTTTAATCTCTGATTTATTGCCATGTTTTTTTCAAGTTGATAATTAGTGCATGGACATCTATTGTGGAAATACTTGGGAAACAATATAAGGGTAGTCTGAAAGAGCTTTGCTGGCAGTAAGTTGCAGATCTTGATACCCAAGTAAGAGAAATGTGGCGTCTCTGACCGATCCTTTTGCTCTTGCTTGTGGGCGAGTGAGGCTTCTCTGTCAGTGGCTTAGTGTGTCTTAATAGATGTAAATGTAAAAAGAATGGGCATTTTTTATTGCCAACTTTTATTCTTCTGTGCAAAGTATGATATGATTTTTTTTGGGAAATTGAAAAACCATTTACAACCCATGCAGCAGCTTCAATAGGGGTAGTTTCAGTAACAGGTTTTGCAGTCTTTTGGAGTCAAGAATGACTGCATTTTTTTACCTGTTGTGTTCTGATTTATTGCAGATTTGAATTTTACATGCAATTCTATTTTTATAATTATTTTGTTATTGATTTGTTTGGACATGATGACCCATTGTTGTCAGGGTATCTTAAATTAATAAAATTTTAATTCCATATTAAGTGTTTTGTAAAATACAAAATTATTTCACTTACTTAAGTACCATTAAGTACCTACTACTATTATGCAAAAATTTGCTCCATTATAATTGAGCTATATTCATGATTGTAAATTTTTAAATGCTGACATTTAGGCATTAATTTTGAAATATCTTATAATTTGTTAGAACTCATTGTTTGTACACAAATAACATAAAATAAAATTGAACAAGAAGTGGATTTGTGTATTGTAAAATACTTGTGAAAAACACAATTATAAACCATACGAAATAATGATGAAATAAGTATTAAATAAAAAAAATTAATATGCAATAATGTATTTATTAAATTTCATCTAATACAACCATAAATCTTAATGATATGGGAAGGTTTAATCCATATATTTCATCACATATACAAGAGATTTAATATTAGTTTATGAAAGATTAAAACTTGAACGTATTAGTAAGTTTACAATTCTCCGTATATAGCTTAATTTTTGGAAGTATTATAAAGTAAAGTGTGAATTTAACAAAAAATAATGAGGATAAGTTCTAGATTAAATTTTATTAAACGATCAAATTTAATATAACCATAAAACGTTTATTTTATGGGCATGTTTAATAATAATTATACGTTTTGTATACTCGAGGTATAATATTTGTTTACGGGAGACTTAAATCCGAACGTATTAGTAAGTTTACAATTTTCCAAACTTTATTAAATTTGTTCTTTTAATTTTCCATTAAACTCGTATTAAATGCTTATTATTTTCTAACGTTTACGATCCCACAATGTGTTATACTATGCATTTAAACATTTAATAATCGCAGCATTTAAATTGCATTTAAGGTAAAAGTAAACCCGACTTTTCATGCAGTGCGATCCGATGAAAACATTTCATAAGACATGAGATTTGTTTTTTGTGCATTTTAAAAAATCTTGCATGTCCTATATCAAAACACTTTTTTAATTTGTCTATTTTTAGCTCTACTGGTCAGAGACCAGAAGAGCTTATGCGATAGTAATGCGTCCGGCGTCCGGCGTCCGTCCCGTCCGTCTGCTGTCTGTCTGTAAACAATTTTTTAAAATGCAACTCCTCATACAGTTTTGGTTTGATTTCAATTTAACTTGGCACACAAGTAGACTACACTAAGATACTTAACTCTGTCGGTTTTTGATTTCGATGAAGGATGTTGCCATGGTTACTAAAAATAGAAATTTCTGTGAAATTCTTTCAAAATGCTACTCCTCCTACAGTTTTGGTCTGATTACAATATAACTTGGCACACAAGAAGACTACACTAAGATACATAATTCTGTGTATCAATTTTTGAATTCGATTAATGGTGTTGCCGTGGTTACTTAAAATAGAAATTTCTGTGAAATTCTTTCAAAATGCTTCTTTTCCTACAGTTTAGGTCTGATTTCAATATAACTTGGTATACAAGTAGACTACAATTAGGAACATAATTCTGTAGATTGGTTTTTGATTTCGATGAACAGTGTTGACGTGGTTACTATAAATAGAAATTTCTGTGAAATTCTTTCAAATGCTACTCCTCCTACAGTTTTGTTCTGATTTCAATATAACTTGGCACACAAGTAGACTGCACTAAGATACACAATTCTGCTTATGGGTTTTTGACTTTGATGAATGATATTGCATTGGTTACTGAAATAGAAATTTCTGTTAAATACTCTCAAAATGCTACTCCAAATACAGTTTTAGTCTGATCATAATATAATGTGGCATGCAAGTAGACTATATTAAGAACATAAAGAGGCTTATAATCAAGGATCATTATTCTATTTATTGCTGTTATAAAGTTTCAATTCCCAACTGCTTAAGTACTTTTCTCTTCCTTTGCTATCAGTACAAACCAGTAGAGCTTCAGTCTCGACAGAGACTTCTGGTTTAAATATATCATTTAAATTCAAAGACTTCGTAGTTATGTTCCCCAAACGAAGTTGGGGAACATATTGTTTTTACTCTGTTTCTTATTATTATTATTTTTCTTCTCGGGAAAATTTTGTCCGCGAATGATCTTGTAAAGTACACATCCGATTAAGGGGAAACCTTTTTAGGGTAAGTGGGCATGTTATGTAGATGTGCGGAACGAAGGTCATTTTGCGCGCACGTGCTTGCAAGAGCGCGCACGTGCAACACGTGGAATGACCAATATACTTGAAATTGCCGTAACTTTTACATTTTTCGATGTAATGCTTTGATATTTAGAATATATAGACATATTATAAATGTAGATAAGATGACATTGTCAACATGCCATTTTGTGTGCACGTGCTTGCAAGAGCGCGCACGAGCAACACGTGAAATGACCGATTTAATTGATATCGGCGTAAATTTTTACCTTCTTGATGAAATGCTTTGAAACTCGTAATATAAGGATATAGTTGTAGCATAGACAATATGACATGGTCAAAATAGCAAGATCTCACGCGCATGCACGTGCACTTCGCTCTGATTGGCTGAAACTAAAATCTCAATATCTTTCTTGTTTTTTGATGAAATCCTTTGAAATTTTGAACATAGCCATGCATTAGGATATCCTACAACATGATATATAACAATTTTCATGAAAACACGTGCATGCACGTGCGCTGCAATCTGATTGGCTGAAACTTTAAATAGCTATAACTCCCTTGGTTTTCAACCAAACAGGATGGGATTTGGAACATAGATAGATATAATAGACTTCTACAAGAAGGTTTGATCACAATGCACATCCGTACACGTGCATGAACGTACGCTGCAATCTGATTGGCTGAAACTTTAATCAGCTATAACTCCCTTGGTTTTCAACCAAACGGAGTGGTATTTAGAACATAGATAGATGTAATGGACTTCTACAAGAAGGTATGTCACCATGCTCATGTATGCACGTGCGTGCACGTGAAATGAGTAAAATCAAAAATACAATTGAATGAGCGTATTTTTTAATACCTTTGGATTAAATACTTTAATATTTAGTATATTAAAGTATATAGATTGTGTAGACAAGATGATATGGTCATTACGCACATGCATTCACATGCGCACGCGTGCAATGCTAAAATTTGAATGAACTTTGTACCCTTCTCGGTAAACGTTGTTAAAGTCTCAAATGCATAAAGTTTGTCTTATTTAATGAAGCTTACAGGGAATATGGCACCAAAAGGGAAATGGGGAGCGTTTGGGGAACATCTGTAACGGTCCCCGTTACAATTAGCACTAGTTTAAATTTTTTTACCCTGGGCCTTGCGCACAAATTTTAACACTGTTTAAAAATCGTGAATTTGCACAAAAAATATTAAGGCAAAGCATTCAAAACCAAGCTATTATTTTATTGTATTGTATGGGATACAAAAAGTATATTTAAAACAAATCAGTTTCACAAAAAAGGACGATAAAAATGACCAAGAATTTTATGGTATACCTCGATTTTCACTACATGTATAATAAATTGCATAAAAACCTTACCATTTGCACCAGTAAAAATAAAGCCAAGATTGAAAAAGGCCTTTCCCTGAAGAACATGTTGACGACTTGCCATAGTTTGAATTGAAAATAGAATAATTTCATTTCATTTATAAAACGCAATCGATGAAGTTATTACTTTGATCCTAAAATATCATTATTCTAGGAGCACAATACTGATTTTGGTGCAAACTTTATGAGACGAAGGCTTTAAATATCAACATCACAGTCTCGACACACCTTAACTGCCTTTCAGTATTGCCAAAAATTCGCCAAAAATTGGCAAGGGACATTGTAATTACTGGTATCTAAATTACAAGTATATTGCTCTGTATATACACTTTTTCTGTAACTAAAATTTTCTTTTAAAATGTGTCAACTATAGGGGAAAATAACAAATTTAAAAACTGAAGCACCCTATTTCAAACACCTTATTAGGACAAATAAATTGAACGATCCCTAAAGAAACTCGATGCCGTGGTGCCACGAAAAAAAAGAATAAAATATCGATATGTATCTATAGGTACATGTAACTAAATAAAAGAAAAGTTTGCATTGATAATAAAAGAATTTAATACCGAAATTAAACATACAAATGCAACAATTTTCGTCTTCGGGAAAAAACGAAGCATCTTGCCAAAAGGGCAATGAACAAAAAATCAATTCATTTCTATTTTTGTCTCGTCTGTTTTAAATTATGATTTATACGACTCAATAATAAAAAGATGAACACTTAATGTTTTTGGTGACTTGATTGTTGTGTTCAAATCATGAGTAATATTTATAAGTTTTGTCAGTCAAATTCAAATGATTTAAAGACCTGTTTAATACATGTATACAACACTGAAGTAAACAAATATTTTACCGTAAATTATTGTCTCAAAATTTTTCACAACCTTTGTTCACGCTGGTATTAAAAGTATTTATGTAATGAAAAATATAGAGATAACGAACAGTATTCCAGATCAAAACTCCATAAAACAATACAAAATAGAAGCAGAGCAAACACGGTTCTCCAAAACATCAGAGGTGGGATCCGGTGCCATTGAGGAGTGAGCATCCCCTGCAGACCGTTCACACCTGTTGTGTGCCAGGAAATAACGGATAACACGTTATCAATTCAGTATATAAATAATGGACTAACAATATGAAAAACAACAGTCAGCATTTGACTCAATGATAAATTGTATTTGCTGACAAGGTCATAGTATCGACCATAGAATTTACGAAATGATGACGTTGAACGAGACTGCTGAAATTCTTGTTTCATCAACTTGTTTGTCAAAATTTTAACTAATTGTAGAAATTATTCATACGAAGAGCGTGCTCTTGCATATCTAATCAACTGAGATATGTAAACTCTGTATGCAGATGATGAAGGTATATTGCTGTATAAGAAAGGGAAGTTGACGGAAGAAAAGCTAAAGTCATCACATTTATCGTAGATTGGTTGTTAGATTACCATTAATGTCTTTTTAAGTAAAATATCTAAATAAGAAACAGATGTTTCAGACTCTGTTGTATCTTTTATCTCAAGCTCACCAGGATATATCGTATTGACATAAGAATGGAAATTTCAATTGTTGATTGACAGTACGTCGTCGATATATCTAAATGTCGAGTTGAAGGCCACAGCAAGTGTTTTATTCTTTTCACGCAAAAGATTTTGCACATATTCTGCTTCAACATCAATACAAAAATTGGTCAGACCTGTAAATAATAAACAAACACATACATTATCCTCTCAAATGATATTCATCTTATAAAACCAATTTTCGTTTAGTGATAATTCTATGTGGAAAATACATTTAGAGTAAAATTTTGGTATTTCTACAAATGTTCTCTATTTGTCACTTACAGATATAAGTGCTTGATGCCTCCACTAGGCAACAATGAACATTACAGATACTGTTTATATGGAAAAAATAAAAAGCAAGAGATGACAATGTATGATTTTATATAATCGTCGGGAAAAAAATATCAGATTGATATATATGGGAAAAAACGAACAGTATTAAAGCTCAAAAGTCCACTAAACAATACAAAATAGAAGCAGAGCAAATACGGACCTCCAAAACATCTATTCGGATATGGATCAGATTCCATAGAGGAGTAAGCATCTCCTGCCGACGGGTCACAACCACCGTTTGCTCCCTGTCATAATCGGGAAATAATGAAAAACCCGTCGACAATTCAGTGTGTATATAATGTCTAACAATTAGCATGCAAAACGTCAGTCAGTATTTGACTCAATGATAAATTGTTTAATGTCGTATAAACCATAGAACTTACGAAATGATGACTTTAATCGAGACTGCTGATATTCTTGTTTCAGCAACTTGTTTTCAATAATTAACCTCCCTTTAGTTTATATACATAGAGCATGCTCTCATATTTCAATTCAACTGAGCGATATACCGGTAAGCCCCGTATGCGGGTTATGAAGGTAAAATTGCTGTATAGGTAAGTGAAGTTGACGATTGAAAAACTTAAAGTCATCACGTTTATCGTTAAGGTTTGATGTTAGACTGCTATTACCGTTTTTCTCAAGTAAAATATCTAAATATGAGATATATATGTCAGACTTTGCGGTATCTTTTAGTTTAAGCTCACCGGGATAAATCGTATCGACATACATCGTACGAATGGAAATAACCACTTTTAATTGACAATACGTCGTCGGTATACTTACTTTTTAAATGTCGAGTTTTGGCAACAGTGTGTTATTCTTTTCACGTAAAAGATTTTGAGCAAATTTTGCTTCATATGAATACAAAAATAGGTCTGCTAATAACGGAGTGCAATTGGTACCCATGGGAATTCCAATAGATTGTTGGAAGACCTGTTCTCAATAAACCACATAGAGCTCGAAACTGTCAATCAGAAATTTTTGCATATTTTTAATAATAACTTCAGAGTACTCGTGTGTACAATCGGAATGTCTTTTAACAAAATAATTTTGCAAGTGATCAATGGTAAGGTAAGTAAATTTACCAGTTCCATTTTTATTGAAAAAGCAGCTGTCAATGATATAAAAAAGACTGGATTTTAATTTTTCCAGGAATAAGATTGTACATGAAGTTGAAAAGTCTTAAGGTTTTTGCTGTTGATTTTGGTAATTTTGTGGTTTCACATTTTCCAATAGCTCCTTGGAATTTCTAAGTATCCACATCTGATTAATACCAGTCGCCCGCGTGGCGCAGTGGTTAGAACGTATGCTCTAGAGTTGCGAAGTAAGGAGTTGATCCTTACGTCGCGGTTCGAATCCCTCTAAGGGACTTAGAGACCGGTCCTTCAGATGAGACCGTATAAAATGAAGTCCCTTGTAGCAGTAGGTGTTGGCATGAAAAAGTCGAGTACAGGATAAAATTTGCAGCTCTCCTATCGCACGTGTGGCGTCTCCATAGGAGTGAAACATTCTCGATAGGGACGTTAAACAGCATACAAACAAACCGATTTACACCACTTCTCAAATAAATTGTTGCACTGTACTGCTAAGTTTCTCCTTCACTACTGTACTGTGACCGTTCACGGTAGCTTAGTCGGTAGAATGCTCGCATCGTGATCGGGAGGTCCTGAGTTCGAATCTTGGCCGCGACTGACCTAAGTCGATAAAAATGGGTAGCAACTGTTTTTTTCGCCATGTGTTCGGTACTTTGAAGTGAAAGGTGCGGGTCATTCGGATAAGACCTTAAAAAAGGTCCCGTGTCTCAGCAGACGTTGGCACGATAAAGAACACTCACTTCTCAATGAACAAAGTGAGTGTCAAGTAAAGGTCAAACCGGTGAAGCCTTTTCCGATACATGGTGACGTCACTATACGAGTGAAAATTCTCGAATGGGACGTAAAACAACATACAATCAATCCTTCACTACTATTAATATTTTAGTGATGAGTAAAGAAAGCGGTAGAACATTTACTGGAAATCTCTATGTATCTTTCGAATTGTTAGTAATAGTTTTTGTGACGTTTTGGAATCCAGTGAAGATATGGTAATTCAAATTCATTCTGATTGTTGGGAATTTTTAAAAATATTCAAAACTGACGTGTAATTTTGAAGAAGTTCCTCCTTAAAAGGGGGGTTATGATGGTAAGTTGGATTGCCACTAGTAGAATTTGATCCCATTTTCTCTAAAATCAATTTAAATAATGAGCCTTTCAAACGAAGACAATATTGTTACCTGCTTTGTCAGCAGGGATCAGAACATACTGACTGTGTAATTTATCTAAAAAAAATTTTCGCTTCTGAATTTCTGAACACAGAAGGATTGTTGGTTATCATTTTGCTCATCAATCGCTTATGCGAAGTTTAAACATGCATCTGATACATGTAATCCATTCTGACAACGTGCCAATGTCTTCTTTTTTCAAATTTTACCCTTTAACAGAATCCATAATATTTATGACATTTTGACGCCAGTTTAAAGATCGATGTCCCCTAAATTTAAACTCTTGTAAAAAAAAATTATTGAATGTCCTCGTTAATTACTTCATTTACGTACCAGACTATACTAGTACTAGTTGTAGGGTGAAGAACATGAAGGAAGGAGGTTTGCGTTTCAGGTACTGTAAATCACTTTTTATTCGCGAGAACTTTATTTTCGCGTAATTACGCGAGACAGTGTGCTCGCGAAAATTTAATTCTCGCGTATAATTGTATTCCTTAAGATTATATAGAGCAATAACCACAATTCGCGAAAATTTTGTCTTGCTTATCAAGAGTCAATGACTATCTCGGGAAAATAAGGTGTCGCGAAAATTTAGTGATCTACAGTATTCGATATCTAAACTCTGTAACGTTTTTTTGTAACTAAAATTTGTAGGAAATACACGGTGTAGTCTTCAACTGGAAGTATGATGGAATACAAGACTAGACCCTTTTGTGGTAAAGAATATTACTAATATTAACCATTTCAATCCCTTTGCTGGCATATTGGTATTTAAGGAAAAACCGGGTTGTCTTTGCTGTATTTTCTTCTGGAAAACGTGGAGGTTAAAACAGCCTACTCTAATTTACTTGATTTGAAATATCCATAACCAGAACTTATTTCCTCACTTTTGCTTGTTCCAATTTATTTTCAAGCTAAAAATAAAAGACGCATTACCCTGACATTGACGATAATAATAACTTATGTTTTTCATCAAATAGTTAGCTTGCCTTGCTTTACAGTGTCGTTAAGTTCTCAAAAATTTACTCCCATTTTCATTTTAATAAATTAAATCTTTTATCTTTTTGATATAGGTATCTTTAAAGAAACACATAATTTTAACTAACTCTGTAACTGTAAGATTTGTCTTGGTTTATATGAGTCTAAAAAAATATGTTTATCCAAAAACTTGAACGGTTTATGAACATTTAAATCAAGACCGTGCGCACTATTTGCGAACTTGAAAAACGGAGGTTTTTTACAAAAATAATAAGCTGAAAGAATTAAAACCAAACTAATCTTATTTGGATTTTGAAAACAAATATTTAGGTATATAATAAGAGTATCTGGGATATTAAGTTTGACAAAAACCTAAAATTTTCCACAAAATTACTGAAATAAAATTTAAGACTTGTCGTAGTTTTCATTGAAACAGAATGTTTTCATTTCATTTACAGTACTAAATTCATAAAGTTATTACTTTCATCCTAGAATGACATTCCGACGATATATCGTTCATCATGATGACTTTGAAATTATCTTGTCTAGTCGTGAACTTGAAATTTGAACGCCGTTGTGCGACACAATTGACTGTATTTCAGTATTAAAACTTGGCAAGGAACATAATATTTTTATTAAATAATGTTTGGTTATCGTGTGTTTTGACAACCGCTTTGACAACTTCTTTCATTCTCAGAGAAATGCATAAAGGAGAGAGGTATGCAACAGCATGATTCCAGAATTTCACAATCTAGAATGACAAAAGATACGTTGAAGTGTTAAAAATAATTTTTTTATATTTCTATGTAACTGATGATCAATTCTTCGAGGTGTTGGTGTGGTCCTAATGTTCACATTTGAAAAAAACAAGAAATCTGTGAGCCAATGCTCACTAGGAATACCCCCGCTCTGATGTGGATAAACACTATCATGTTAATAAACATAAGTTCAATTACAGACAGATGCACAGAAATGTATGAAATTGGAATCAGATTCATATCAAAATTAATACCACCATATGGATGCCTCAACAAAGAGTGTACTAAAATTTCAAGCATCTGCTATGATTAATTGATGAGAAAACTGTGACAAAAAATTTGTTATGTATGAAATGGACAGACGCACAGACAAACAGAAAGTTGACATCTGATTTGGACAAAAATGTATCCCACCGTATGGCATACCTTAGAGAAGATTGTGTTAAAATTTCAAGCATCTGCGATCAGTAGTTGCTGGGAAAACTGCGACGAAAATTTGTTATGTATGAAACGGACAGACGCACAGACAAACAGGAAGTTGACATCAGATTTTAAAAAAATTGTATCCCACCTTATGGAATACCTCAGAGAAGATTGTGTTAAAATTTCAAGCATCTGCGATCAGTAGTTGCTGAGAAAACTGCGACGAAAATTTGTTATGTATGAAACTGACAGACGCACAGACAAACAGGAAGTTGACATCGGATTTGTACAAAAATGTATCCCATCGTATAGCATACCTCAGACAAGATTATGTTAAAATAGCAAGCATCTGCGATCAGTAGTTGCTGAGAAAACTGCGACGAAAATTTGTTATGTATGAAACGGACAGACGCACAGACAAACAGAAAGTTGACATCGGATTTGCACAAAAATGTATCCCACCGTATGGCATACCTCAGAGAAGATTGTGTAAAAATTTCAAGCATCTGCGATCAGTAGTTGCTGAGAAAATTGCGACGAAAAATTTGTTACGGACAGACACACAGACCGACAGACACACAAGGGTAAAACAGTATACCCCCCTCTCCTTTGGAGCAGGGGTATAATTATATCAAATTCTTTAAATAGAGTATTGTAATGGAAATAAGCAAAAAATATAATAATGCTTAAAAATCCGAAATATATGTATTTTTTTCCTTTGATACGTGCCTTTGAATGTAGATTCCCAAAACTTTTATGATTGATATTTATGAACAGCTAATCTGACTTTTTAATCTCGACTATCACCCAGTCTCTTGAAAATCATCCAGTTTCCAGTCTTCTTTCCAAGAAGATGGCACATAGGATTGAATTGATATAAACTTTACAAATTTGAACATTGTCCCTTCTTGTGAACTGTAGCAACAGTGTTAATTTCTTAACCAAATTTTATCAATATATAACAATTTTCTTGATTGAATGCCAAGTTAATTTCTAAAGCAGGAAAAAATCACTTTAAAGCACTGGTAAGATGTTTCCATGGTTACATCGCAAAGAAGCAATTAATCCTATTTTTTCTTATGTTGTTGGTGTTGCAATTCTCTAAGGGTGCATATTTGCTAGTCTTTAATTTTCCTGTTTTTCCTCAAGATAGTAGCATTTACCCACTCTTAGTTACTGATTTTGCTTGGTTACACTGTGTAACCATGGCAACCATAGATTATGAATAGAAAAATATTGCTTACACCTTTTTACTCAAGGACAGATGATACAAACAAAAAATGGATGCCTGGATTGGTATATATTTTTTGACATAATTTCATTGCAAATGATGCAAATAATAATTTCTAGAATATAAAGAAATTATAAACCTTCTGTGACTTTCAAAATTCTACCCTTCTGAAACCACCCTTATTATTTTATACAAATATTTTTTTACTTCAAATTCCATTTTGGTGCAACTTTGAATAAAAAAAATAAGAAATACGCGGTGAAACTTATTAATTTTATTCATTAAAACATGATCCAAGTTGTTATTTTCAATTTTGTTGACAAAAGTTTGTTTGTATTATCTGTCCTTAAGGTCAAACATTTTCATCGTTTTTCTTAAGTTTTTGATCGAGTTTGATGATGTAATACCTGTTATTGGTGAATGCTGAGCGTTCTTCAGCATATTTCAGCATTTCAAATTATTCCAAATGTTCCCTTGGTTACCACTTACTTAAAGATATATTCTTATCAGTTTCTTTACAACATGAGTGGCAACAAGGTGTCTTGTTTTTGTGAGAGTTTGTTTCCTTTACCTGTTTTTATTTAGGCTCAATGAAGATTCAAATCACTGAAAATCTCACTTTTTTTCAAACTTTTACTGCCTTTATCATAGTAACCAAGACATAAAGCAACAAAATTTTGATAAATGTTTCTGGTGTCAAGTAGTAAGTATGGGTAAATTTTCAACAAAATTGGTGACCATGCGTGGATAAGAAGTTAAATTGGTTACATCGAATAGTTATTTATATGTTTCGACGTAATTATCGAGAATAAGTAAGTAGTTTACAATAAAGAGGTTCAACCAGAAACGTTAAGTACGTGTACCACGTGGTATACATTCTTCTACTGAATTTCTCTCTTTAAAAGCTAATATAAGAACACTGGATAGTCTAGTATTCCTATAAATTAAATTTATTACTAAAGAAATACAAGGTTAAATACATTGCATTGAACCACGATATTGGTACTAAAACATGTATTCTAATGTTTCCAGAGAGACCTCTTGGCCTTTCATTAAATTAGACCCCTGACTCATTAGACCCCCTTAAATTGTAAAGGAAATAATCTCCAAAACGTGTGGGTGTCACAACAGGATGGACTGGGACATACAGATCTGTGCCAAAAGTGAAAATAATTTTATTTTTTCTCTATATATTTAATTGAAATCAATATGTAAAACCAGTGGCAAATGGTAAATTTTTTTTAACCAATTTCATCTTTTTATTTTATTACTTAAACCAAAAAGTATGTAGTTATTTTTTTTTTAATTAATTTTCATGTGATTGTCAAATATTTTAATAAAATATTCTTAACATATCGATGCTAATCAGATAAAAAAAAAATGTTGTTTTCATTGAAATACTTACTATATACGAGGCTTGTCCGGTAAAATCGTAGACAAGTTATCCAGTGTGAAAAATTATCATTACTACGTTCTGAAAATTTCACTACTCTTTCGTACATATTTTATGAATAAATATAGCGAATTTCAAATTGATACATGCATACATAAACAAATTATAACATTTTTTTTATGTTATGTATTGTATCGCCTAACGGCGCACGGATTATAACGACAAAGTTTCTAAAACAGCGTCATGTTTCATCTTTGCTAAAAACAAACTTGGATGAGTCCCGCATGCCCCCACAATATGGGAATTTCATTAATGCACATACTCTAGCATTCATAAACAGTTAAGGTACCAATCAGGCACGCACATGCGATTTTCTGAAGATTTTTTAGGACAATATTCTCACCATCATTCAACTAAATAGACAATCTTATATCGCAGGTCGACAGTGACAGCGTCTTTTGCTATCACAATAGCAGTTTGTCCGTATGTTTTGCACTACCCAAAGACTTGATCAAAAAAGACTGCTAAGAAAACTTCCATTTCGTTTGAATACTAAAAGATCTTGTGATTTTTTAAATTATTTTTTCTTCTATATTCATTTAAGTGTCTAAAGGTGTCATTACAACATCTAAATCAAAGTGAACTGCTCTCCGGTGCGCCCTAACGTCATCAAACATCGCCAATCTTCGTGTGTTGTATGTATCACTTTCTTATTTCGAATGCTCGGGAAATTGTCAAAAATTAACCAAATGCCTTGAAATTTTCAAGAAGACGACAAAATAGATTATGGAATTAAATTAGCATAATTTTTACCCCAATCTTATCTAATTAAAACTTTTTTTTTGAGTTAATACTCGTGTATTCTCTAATAAAACCTTGAGGTTTTTTACCTAGCGCCGTAGGACCGTACCCCGCGCACATTCAAACTTAATAAAATCTTTATTTATGTCTATATTTTATATTTTAAAAAAATGGTGCACTGAAATATGATAAATAAACATTAACTGAAATTTTCAGCTTAGTGCGCCCAATTTTTTTTTTCGAAGAAAACGCTTTGTCGACGATTTTACCGGACAACCCTCGTATAGAAAAAATACAACTATCTTCACTTTTGGCACACATCTGTACGTCTTTGTCTCTTACCGGATCGTCTTGCTGAGACTGGTCTAGTTCATGAATACGGACATTCATTTGATCTACTTGGTGATTACGTTCTTATTTGCCAGGCAGGGGATCTCTTATGTGGATGTACTTAACTCTATAATAAGCTTAATGACACAGGTCAACAGTGCAGCCTATTCCCTTGTCTACTAAAACAAGACATTCAATTCATTAATATGGGTTCAATAATACAAGAGGCCCAAGGGCCTTAACGGTCACCTGAGTATAATACAACACTGTAAAGGATCCATAGAAGTATATATGGCACGCCAAATTCACAAAAATGAGATAATCATAGTTTCACAATCGATAACTAGGTTTGTCGGTTGTAAACTATAGTTTACAAACCGTAAACTATAGTTAACAACGCTAATCTATATTTCACATCTGTAAACCATAGTTAACGCGATAATCAATGTTTCACAACCGTAAACTATACTTAACACCGAAAACAATCATTTGCGATTGCAAAACATAGATTATCTGATAAATACAGTTTCACGATTTGTAAACTATAGTTTACAAACCGTTAACTATAGTTAACGATCTGATAAATATAGTTTCACAATTTGTGAAACTATGATTAACAACTCTTAACTATAGTTTACGATTGTAAACTATAGTTTACAAACGTGAATCTATGTTTATCAACAAAATCTATTGTTAACGCTTTATTACAGACAGATATACTTAAGTTAACATTGGTAAACTATAGTTAACAACCGCTAAATATAGTTTTACAGATGAAAACTATACTTAACGAATCGTTAACTATAGTTTACGGTTTGTAAACTATAGTTTACAGTCGATAAACCTAGTTTATCAATTGTGAAACTATGATTATCTCATTTTTGTGAATTTGGCGTGCCATAAGTATATAAAGCAAATTAATTGAAACATGAAATACGTTGCCCACGAATTTCAAAAATCTTTTGAAATTATCCTCGTTTGTTGTAACATGGGAACATGGGAAAACCGATTAACGAACAATCTCGTTGGGATCGTACTTGATATGCCCAAGTACGTCTCACAAAGATGAAAAAGAATACAAGAAATACAAATACGAGGGTTGTCCGGTATAATCGTGGACAATTTGTCTGGAGTAAAAACTAATCATCACTGCGTTCTAATATTTTCACTACTCTTTACTACATTTTTCATCAATATACATTGCAAATTTCACAAAGGATATATACATAGATAAACAAATTATGAGATTAAATATGTTACGTGTTGTGTTGCCTTACGGCGCAAAGATGATAACATCAAAGTTTCTAAATCAGCGTCACGTTTCCTCTTTGCTTAGAAAAGTTGAATAAGGAAGAAGGAATTTCATTGGTGCACATACTTGAGATTTCCTTTATTCCTCCATAAACAGTCGAGGAACTCGCATATACATGGATCCTTTTGAATATTTATTAGTAAGTTATTAACAGTATTCTTTCAACAACTAAGTAAGTAGACAATCTTATTTATCGACGGTCTACAGTGACAGCGTCTTCGCTTTTGCAACAGCTATTTGTCCGTATGTTTTGCTCTATCGGAGGACTCCATAAAAATTTCGCTACAAAACTCCCATTTCAATTGTATACAAAAAATCTGGTGATATCTCCATTTAGTTTTCTTCTGTATTCATTTATAGTCTGAATACTACATCTAAATCGAACTGAGCTGCTCTCCAGTTCAGTAACGTATCGCCACTTTTCGTGTGTTTGTTTACCACTTTTCTATTTCAAAATAAATGCTCGAAAAACTGCCAAAAAATTGAGAAAATCCCTTGAAATTTTCAAAGACAACACACAAAATCTTTGACAGGAGCACATAGGAGGGAAACGAACGATGGCCGGAAAAATATCAGCACTCTTTATCTTTTGTCTTGAAGGAAAGAGGGTTGTCCCTTAGCTAGGCAAGAAGGAAGCAAAGAAAATGTTTGGTTTTTGTCGTAACACCCTAACAGGGGGTGATATAATTCTTTTTGAACTCCTTTATTTCTGTGTCAGTTCATATCTTTGAAATAAGCACAAGAAAGAGGACCAGATGGTACAATTAGCAGATCTACACAACGAGAAGGAGACCACAGGATCAAACACGACAACATGTCAATGGCAGCCGAATTGGTAAGGAAACATTCTGCTTTTCTTCCACTTTTTGATTTGTGTTTTCTCTTCTCATTTGATCCAATTGCAAGTGGGCGCTTAATAAATATTTCCAAAATACCTTAAAATAATATTTTCAAGAACTTTTAATAATGCTAATATACTGTTTCTCTCTAAATTAACATTTTTTGTACATAATTGTTTTAATTAATATGACAAGAAATATTAAGATTAACATAACTGAATTTGGAAGTTTAATAACATAATCTCTTAACGTCTTATCTCTAAAACGGGTGAATTTCTCATGCATTGGTCGTTTCAATCCTGCGAGGCAAACCATCCCCGATTCTGTGAAGCAAAAAGCAGAATTATCAAAAATTTAGAAAATAAAAGTCCTTTTTGTGAGACAGTCAGCACATTGTTATAAAGTGCATATAACACCTTTTTATTCAATTATTTACAGTCTGCTTCTTTACTATAAGTTTATTATGGACACAAAAAATTATAAGTTTTTAAGTGTAAATAAATAAAACACTTAATTTAATGTAAACGTTTTTAAGAGCAAATAAATAAGCACATTGTAATTAAATTTAAATGTATGTTTTACCGTTTTATAATTTGATGTCAAAAGTTTAACAACTGCTCTCACTTTTCAACATTTTGTGCGTTTCACAAGTACTTTTAAGATTTGTTCCTTTAGTTATTTCCTTCTTTTTCCTAAATATCTTTTTGTACATTAGAATCGTTCTCTTATTGAAAACAAAACCCAAGAATATGAAGACGCCTTGTGATGTGTTTATGACGGAAATAATGTACGTGAAATAACTTGGCGGTAAAAGACCATCTAAAATCTGCAAAAGCCAGATAACCCCTGTTATAGGAAATAAGCGAACACATATTAAAAAATCATTCCGTTCGGGTTGATTGTTGGAAACTGTGGGAGAAAGTTTAATTGTACGTATTGTCTGGAAGAAAAAGACATTACTGACGCAGAGAAAACCAATCGGAATAAGAAAAGTAAAAATCAAGGACATCTTTCTATCTATGAAACAATTCTGCTTTCCATAACCAACATTGCCCTGAATTGAAAACATTGCAATCAAATACCCTAAAACAATAAAAAGTGGCAAGAGAAAGATATAAACACAATACTTTATAAACAGGAACTTATCACTGTATATTTGCAGAGGTATTCCGTCGTGGAAAACCCTATACATATGAAAACAACAGATGTTCATGCTTGTAAAAGACGAGAGCCAGAAGTAATGAAGGAGAATACCAACAGCAACACATTTTCTGTTATTTTTGTTTTCTCCGTAACTCACCAGAGATACAATATTAAGGACAAAGATGGTAGAAACGAGGACCATTATTGTTTTCCCTGCAAGGGATCTTAGTTCCCCGAAGAAGCAGTACGTGAGAAAAGTGATCAACAAACAAACACACGATAATATAGAAAATGCAACAGAAAGTGTAAGTAAAATTCTTCTAGAACTGTTTCCAGTATTGATATTGGACGGCAAGGCATCAACACAAACTCTGATCGCCCCATTCTTCGATATATCGGCAATTACAGCAGGTAGAGAAATATCGTAACTCTTCAAAAACACCACATTTTGAATGCTATCAAATTCATACTCCTCTAATTTGAATTCCACCTGTTTGCACATCAATACGTTTGTGATATAAACTGCACGATATCGTAATATATGATTCCATGAGGAACCATTAGCCGAATGTGAAGATGGATATTTTTCTGGGTCTAGTTTCGTTCTGTTGATGTTGTAGTTCCCTAAAGAAAAATATTTGTTCTTGAAATCCAACAAAATAAAGGTATCATTGCAGTTATACTCCAAATTAGTTTCAGTAAATCGTATTAGCCATCTTTCCGTTTTCAATCGATGAACAGATTCATTGATGAATATCGTAGAGTGAATCCAGCCGTGGAATCTTCCGTAGTCCTCCTGTACATATTCGAAACGGAAAATGTTAAATAACAAATGTTGTGTTAGCTTAACGGTTTTCTTAATGTTGATTGGTATCAAATCTGTGATTATATCTTGAATTTTTTCCTCTGATATCTCGTATTTAGAAAATCCCTTGAAAATTATATCCAAATTATATCGAAGATTTTTGGAAATTGAAAAAAGCGGGGTGCAAATTTTCCACGAATTAAATACTTTCCCGGAAAGCATGTTATATTCCTACAGATTCCCTGAAAAAATAATTAAGATGTTATAAGTTCAATTATTCATATTATTATGACACTGGGTATTTCAAATTGCTTTTCAAGTCGCTATCCATCCTAAATATTTTTATATTATATAATATTATAAATCTTCGAAGAAAAATTCGATGATGAAATACCGGTAACTTACAAGGTAAGAGTCGTAAATTTGGTCATTTGAACACCGATGACCAAGAATCGCATCAAAATCCAACTCTTCATAATAACCACTGACGGAAAACAAACTCCGAAGCAAAGGGTACCAAACAAGGGAATTTGATACCAAATTCTCTTCCTCCTCTCCTCTTCCCCCACCTAAATCCCTTTCCTTTGAGATGCCGATGCCATTGCATAATGTACAATAGATATTCTTGTAAGGGGCATAGAAATACATCTTTGGGAAAAAAATCGCAGTCATCAACTAAATCAGTTGCTTTTGGACACTTATCAAAAGTTATCTCCATAGCTCTATTTGGGTTGCACATAGCACAGTAAACGTTTTTATATATATCCCCTCCGAACTCATTATACGCTTTCCATTCGTGATTTCGTGTATATGGAATTTCCTCGCATGCCCACCTTACACTTGGGTCTATCATTGACCAGTGTCCCGTTTTGTTGCATTTCTCGACTGTATCTACCTTGGGTCCGACACATTTTTGACTGTTTGTTGGCGGATAAAATGTCATATTGCAATCACCTTCACGTAAAGATTTGATAAAACTGCTATAATGCAAGAAGTTTGTGTGTTCGATATATGAAAAAACAATGCGACTTCATTGTCCAGGGTTTGTAGAGTTTTTCTCGTCGATCAACATTACACAGTAAACAATACATATTTAAATATGGAATGCCTGTAGACACATCCGTGACTGGGTGAATAGAAAATGCATCTCCCGGTGGTTTCCTACACCCTTGACCTATAAATTCGGGATAACGATCTATACCATAACACCCATTTGTCACTAAACTTTCGTTAATTTTTCTATTTGGATCAGATTTCGAAAATATTCTTTCTTTTAAGCAAGTTGTAGGATACATCAGAAACAGATCTTTACAACAATACGTGGCTCCAAGGCGGAAAATGCAAGATGCGTCACATGAGCAGTAAGAGCCGAAATTGAACTGTGTTGGAATTTTGTATTCTCCACACGTGCCAGATACAAAGTCCATTGAATACAACTTATGCACAAGGTTTGTTAAATCACTGTAATTATGTTTCATCAAAACTAGATCACGTGATTGATTTATCATTTTGATTTCTCCGTACTGTTCAAAAACTTTTTGTTCAATTAAAAGAAAATATTCCTCTGAAAATTTCTGTACATCAACATGAAAGTAAAATATAGGTATGGAGGATCCATTACGAAATAAAAGCTCAGTATTCATGTCCAAACTTACATCGAAAAATGGAAATTTTGATGAATTCGGACGATTACACAAATAGCAAAATAAGTTCTTATATGGCAAAGTTCCAGAGTTGTCTCGATAATATAAGCATGCGTTATTTACTGTACGGTTAAACTCGTCCCATATTCCACTCACGTTGCATCGAGATATTATGTTGACAGCAGTGAATGTTGGATTGCACATTTTACAAAATATATTTTTGAACAATGTATCATTATTAAAATAATCGGCATCACATCCATTTTCAACACTCTTGATATTATGTTTCCATGTCCCTGTTTTATTACCCCTGCTTGTTTTCTTTGTAACAGTTGTAAGATGTATTTTCATTTGGGGGATATGACTGTAACACACATTTTCGCGCCATTGCATTTTTGATGACGTCTTCAAAAGTTGAAATAAAATTGAAGTCCAAAAAATGTTCACAGACTATATCAATAGGCCAGGTGAAAAAATTTAAATCATCGTTGCAAATTGCACAAAACCGGTTGTAATACGTTCGAGAAGTATTGTAACTTGTAACTGGTGGGTATTTCAGTTTATTGACGTCATTTGTGACATTTTCGCATCTTTTTAGATCATTACTCTCTGTGTTGTGTGGACAAGAGTCGATCATTAAATATGATGTTCTTTGTTTTCTTTCAATGTAGTTTGACGACGCATTGACAATCGTGACGTTCTTACAGGTCGGTACTGGAGGAGAGAAGAATACATCCGGGCAACAGTCACCTCTGACGTAACACTCCTGATCGCAAAAACATGGCGGGCAACGCGGGTACAGTGCTGAATCCTTGACTTCCCATGGAAAAAGTGTTTTATTTAGATAACAAAAATGTCCAGTTCCACACAGTGTCAAAATTTGTTCAAGTAACTCCGGGACTTCTATATCTTTCGTGCTCATGGATGGTCGAAACACAAAATACAGAAATAAAATGTAGAAGGTAACCCCCTGCATCATTGGTAGATTGATTTATGTCGGCAGGTTTTTTTTTTCGTTTATAACACATCGACTGGTATAAAGATTATAATGGATAAAGTTCATGACAATATAGTAAATTGTCTCATTAAGTATTTATGAACAAACCTCATCCAATCAATATATTTATAAATAAAATAATGGTATGTCTGGTCTAGTATTTATGCACACATCCCTTCCAATCATCATTTAAAGAGACTAAATTATAATAACAACCACCTAGTGCTGTATTCTTGTCCTGATGAAAGCTTGGCATTGAAGAATAATTTACATGCAATTCTATTTGCATTCTAGCCTCTGATTGGCTAATGTCCAAAAAGGAACGCAAATTATATCTGTATAACTTGGTTTGGTATGGGGACAAGCCCACCAACCATCTGACAACCAGCTGAATCATCTGTATCCATGCAATCCTCTCATTTCCAGTCCTCTGGATTCATAGAAAATTCCAGATTTTATAAACGTACCTTAAGGAGGGACCTATGTCCAAAAAGTCTTTATATGCTTATTTTTACACAGGAGCTCGTGCTAAAACAGTGTGAAATGCTAAAAATAGATTATTTTCAGACATTATTGTTCTATCCTAAATATGCGCTAAAAAGAACCAAAAATGTCATATCACATTCAAAATCAACAGGTATTTAATCTATATGACTTGTATCTTTAAAATGAAGGTAAATTCATTGTAATTCATCTCGCATGAAAAATTATAATGGAGCACAATGTAAGTATCACGCCGTTTTTCTATTCGTATTTTTTACAATTTCGACATGCATAATAGTTAATATCTTAAAAAGTCTTTGTGTGAAATTGTTGTAATTCATATTTTTTGAAAGAAATGATTCATCTCTGTATTTTAACAAAGAAAAAAATATACCTTTATGATAAAATAAACGAGAAATATGACATTTTCTTTTATTTTCGTACTCTTGTGTCATAAATATTGACCTTTCTGTACTAAAAAAGGTAAGTAAACATTGACAAACATCTGAATATAAAACTATTTTGCGAAAAACAAGTATTTTGTTTTAATTAGAAACAATTTAAACAGATTAATTCTTTTCTTCTTCATTCCAATCATTCTTTTTCTCTTTCCTCCCTCCCCCATTTCCCCGTCAACAACCAACACCTATTAGGACCTAGGAATGACTTTATACAATAAAATCTATATGTTTTATAAATCAAAAAGCAAATATACGCACAAGTACATTTCTTGATTTTTTTCTTAGTTTTATCCAGAAAATACAATCAATGGTAAACACAAAATTAAACATATTTCCCTGATTTAAGCCGCTTTCTTTGCTGTATTTTATCTTATCTTTTTTCACTTTTATTTAAGGAATGAAGCTAATTTCAACTTATGTTGTACGATATAACATAACTTGGGGCAGTTTACGCTTTATAAACCGCGAAGCGGTTTATAAAAAAGCGTAAACTGCCCCAAGTTTTGCTATGTCGTATAACATAAGTTTGAATTCTTCTTCTTCTTTTTCTTCCTTGTAAGCCACAAACCACCTTCTGGTGTATTGTCGTGATTGGTGCGCTTGCCCTTGGGGAAACAACGATCTATTTACAGTTCATAAAAACCATTCTGGCGATATTTACAATTAAAACTGTCGGAGCTACGTCATTCTAATTGCTCCAATGCAGTCCTTGAAGCTCTCCAGGCTACAGGCGCTGACTGCAATAGATGGTAGGTTGTTCCGTAGTGTTATTGCTGATGGAAAGAAGGACTGCTGATGACCCTGAATTCTGGAGTAAGGGAGCAAGAACCTGATGTTATGGCCCCGTGTTGTTAAGTTAGTTCCCCTGGTACAAGGTAGTTTTGCGTTGGTATTGCAATAAGATGGTGAACAATACGATAAAGCATGATGACCTTTGCTTTATGTCTGCGCTCTTGTAGTGTTGGCCACTGTAGATCTTCGAGCATCCTAGTCACTCTGCTAGTTGTTCTATAGTTCCCAGTAACGAAGCGTGCTGCTCGCCTTTGTACCATTTCCAGTTCATAGATGTTTTTCTGAGTTACTGGGTCCCATATGATGGAAGCATACTCCACTATTGGTCTTACTAAGGTGGTGTAACACTGCGCCTTGATAGTGCTAGGGCATGTGCTGATGTTGCGTCTCAGAAAAGCAGTGATGTTGTTTGCTTTCTTTGTAGTTGTTCCAATGTGTTGATTCCATGATAAGTTGCTACTGATGTTGAGGCCTAGATATTTTGCTGATTTTACTGTACTTAGATTTTTTCCATGGATGGTGTGGTTTCTTATTATAGGTTTCCTTTTGTTGGTCACACGCAGCACTTCACATTTATCTGGGTTGAATGACATTAACCAATCGTTTTCCCATGACTGCAGTCTATCAAGGTCTTGTTGGATGTAATTGGTGTCTTCTTCTTTACTGATCTTTCTGTAAAGTAAGCAGTCATCCGCAAAAAGACGTGTTGTTGATGTTACTCTTTCTGGAAGATCGTTGATGTAAATTAGGAAGAGAAGTGGGCCAAGCACTATTCCCTGTGGGACCCCTGATGTGACGTTTGATGTTCTTGATGATTTCCCTTCTAAGACGACCTTCTGAGTACGACCATTAAGAAAACTGTTGATCCACTCTAAAGTCCTGCCTCTTATACCATAATAGTAGCACTTGCTCAGGAGTCTTTGATGGGGCACATTATCAAATGCTTTGGAGAAATCAAGAAGGACACAGTCCATTTGGTCTCCTCTATTCAATCCATCGGCTAGCTCTTGGAGTGTTATGATGAGCTGGGATTCACAAGATCTTTCTTTGCGAAATCCGTGTTGGTAATCCGATAATATTCCATTTGATTCAAGGTGTGTGATGATATTGCTGTGTAATATATGCTCCATTAATTTACAACAAATAGATGTTAGGGAGACTGGTCTATAGTTTGAAGCCTTCCCTTTGTCTCCTTTTTTAAATAATGGTGTTATGAGGGCCTCTTTCCATTGAACAGGTATCTTTTCTTGTTGTATGAAAGTATTGAATATAGTGGTAAGTATCTGTGATATTTCATTTGCTAGTTCTTTCAGCAATTTCCCTGGGATGTTGTCTGGACCGGTGGCCTTGTGTGGGTTGATGTTCTATAGGAGCTTCAGGACACCGGCCTGGTGCACTCTGATGTCTGGAATAGGTGAGTAAGGGCTGTTGGATTTCTCAGGTAAGTTGGAGTTATCTTCTTGCGTAAATACTGAAGTAAACTGTTCGTTCAAAATATTGGCTTCGGTCGTGGTGTCACTAAAACCTTTTTGGATTGCTGGCATTATCCTCGCTGAGCATGTTGGAGATTTACGAGTTATATGTTTCTGTACATTTCTTCTGAGTTATCCCCTCTTGTTGTTTTCCACTTCTCTTGTTTGTTGTAATGGCGCCACTCCAGATGTTTCCATTCTCTTGCTTTTGATGAATCCCTAAAACCTTTTTGGATTGCTGGCATTATCCTCGCTGAGCATGTTGGAGATTTATTATATGTTCCTCTGAATGATTCAGCCAATGAAATTGCTTGATACAAGTGAAATTAAATTATATCAGCATATCATCTAGGTATTTCTTCACAACTGAAATTGCTATGAATTATCAACCAAAGGAAGAGAATTCTAATATGAACAAACTCCATAAATCAAATAAAACTATTATTAATGATAAATATAATTTCTTTTTGTAAATTGTGTACATTATTGATTATTAACAATGTTATGTCTATATCACAGTTGCAAAAGTCAACAGGTAAAAACAAACGTTGCTATTGTGATGTCACATAACGCTGCTTTGACGTAGAACGACATAGGTCCCCCCTTAAACTTTAAACAGAACTCGATCTTACCACATGTATGTAAACAAACAACATGGCTGTTGGGCCTAAGTATCAGATTTACCTCCCCTTCTTTCCATCGCTTCCGTTACTATGGATGTATTATTGAGCGGCAAATTTGAACTAATGAAAAGCAACGAGATTTTACACCTACAGATGTTTAATATCAAGATTTTAAAACTAAATCATAAGAAATTACTCTAATACTTGGCCAAATTATTCGTGTATAACCTGGTTTGGGTCAGTTTACTCTTTTTTAAATCCGTTTCGCGAATGATAGTGCGTAAATTGACCCAAACCAGGTAATATTCGAATAATTTAACTTTAGTTGTAACACGTCATTTGATTGGATAAAAGATGTGTTACTCATGTAACTTCATGTTACTTTTAAAAATATGTTCAATTTGAATCCATTTTGGAGGAAAAGTGTCTTTTATTGTATACTAGTACACTGAAATTAAATTATTAAGAATGAAACTTATTGGAACCTAAGTTATACGATATAACATAACTTGGGGCAGCTGTTACATGTAATAAACCGGTTCGCGGTTTATAAAGCGTAAACTCTTATGTTACTAGTATATCGTTTAACATAGGTTACAATAAGCTTCATACTTAATTTTGGTTGTAAAGTGTCATCTAATTGGATAAAAAATTGTATTCGCTTGCAGAAGATGGTTTTCTGCTAACTTTCAGCTTGACACTCTTAAGCATGTCTGTCGCTCTCTGTAACTTCCGCCCCTATTGTTCGCCTGTCGGTTCCAATCGACGTCGTATGGTGCCCAACCTTCACTGGATGTTCCGACCCTTAACCATGACATCATCCAGTTGATGGGTCAGCAGTGGTGACTAATCCACTACTCGATGGATCCCGACTTCCAGCACAGATCGTCTCGGCGGTGCCATATCAAGCAGGATGACTTTTCTGCCGCGTCTCCCAGTCTCCTTGCTGCTGTCTTGCTTGCTCCTTCTGATACACCTTATCGTATGAGCAGCTCCATACTGATTGCACTGGGAAACATCTGCAGCTGACCTCTATTGGAAACAGACAGACACTCCAGCCTCTTTCCCTGCAGTCTGCCATGAGGTCTGCATACTTAAGACTCTTCCTCTCATGTTCCTCCTCACAATTTTCTTCCCATAGCACAGTCAGGTCTATTGCGACCAACGTCTTCGACTGCTGGGACACTAAAACTGTGTCTGGTCTTAGGGTGGTTTTCAAGATGTTAGGGAAAACTAGCATCCTGTCTAGATCGACTCTGAGCTCCTAGTCGTGCCCTCTATCCAACACTGATGTCCGCCTTGCTGCTGTTGTGTCAGCAATTGCTTCACTCTGTCTCACAAGCTGTATCCGTCTATGTTTTTTGTCTGCTGTTCGTTTCCTTCTTCTCTCCACCTCCAGCGCATCAGCCAACTCCCGCAGAGTGTCAGGTCGCCATCTATATCTTCCCTTGGTCATCGTTACTTGCATCCTGATAGAATATGCGCCATTGTCCCTTTCTTTTCACAGCTAAGGACTTCGCTTAGCCCGCAAGTTTACAGGAGATGGGAGTGTGTCATACACTGACCTCAGCCGGAACGAGATTCTAAACTGGTCCTTCCTCCACAGTTCTATCCAGGTTAATCCCCGCTTCAGAACGTCCCACTTCATTTAGTCCCCCTATTTTCCAAGTTCTGTTGATTTTGCTTTCCGTTGATCTTAGTAAGTGCACCGTAATTCAGTCTGAACCAGGGTGCGCCTCTCTGATACTGATGCTTTTAACCACGGCTGGAAGTGTGACATTCCTACACCCTGTCGCCCTGTGCTTGTGTTTCCAATGATTTCTCGTAAATATGGCATACTCTCTTCTTGATCCACTGATGTTTTTGCTGTCCACTTTCTTCCTATCCTTATTTGGACCCCTGCTTCTGCGACCCTGTTACATGTATCAGCTGAGTCACGTAACGTCATTACCAAGCGGCATTTTACTACCTTGAATTCTTCCACCACAAAGGAAACTGGTATGCGTAACTGGGGTGAGTTAATGCAGAGTCCAATCGATGAAAATGATGGAGGAACTCCTAGCCACCTCCTCAGATACCCACTAATTTTCCTTTCCATGGCTTCGACTGCAGTATTTGCAATTTCGTAAATGAGGAGCAGCCACTGGTAGGATCCCATGCTGGTACATGTAGATCCATGCCTTATACCGGGTTCTTTTAGCAGGGTGCTAATTTTTTATTATTTTGGCGTTTTGATGGCAGCCCGCTAAATTTTAATCGCTAAAATAGTCAGTTAACAGTTAACTTAGTCTTCTTAGTGTTCATCAGCAAAGAGATGAATCCCTGTGTCCGCTAAAATAAATTACGCCAAAATTATTGGCATACCTTTCAGCAGGCAAAACACCAAATTTTACACCCGCCAAGAAAACCCGCTATACGGTATTTTCGTGGTACTTTGCTTCCATCGATCCTTTTTAACCAAGCAAGGAGCTTCTTTTTTGTGTCCTCGATGATATCCTTGTCTGTGAGAGATTCATTGAACCACTTCTCCAAGCACTTTTTTTGGAAACCCGATTAAAATCGGGTTTCCTAAGTATTTTTACATCTTGACTTGCCTGTTGATACACCCCTTCCTCAAAACGAGACATCTGGATTTCTTTGCCTTGAACTTCATGCATGTCCACGAAACACTTTATTTAAATGCGATAGGACCAATCTCACCTATATATGGGTCGTTGTTGTCACAGTGAGATCATCTATAAAGCCTCTGATTAGTGGCTGATAAATCCCCGAGTCCATCCTTGGTTTCTTTCTCTGAAGTCTTGATCACCGTACCCATACCCATTACGAACAGGATATGAGAGATTGTACATCCTGTGACTATCCCTTTCTCTACTCTTATGGTGTAGTCATCGACAGTGAACCGGCTAATTCTTCGCTCCCGCCTTTTCAGGGTCTGCTCTTTACTCTCATTTCTTGCCTTTCCTTCCACCGTCCCAAACCGCTTTTCCTCAATATTATGCACCATGTTGGTAAGTACCTTTATCTTCCTCTCTGCATTCCCCTGCATTGTTGACTCAAGGATCATGCTGGCATCTTAGTCGTAGCTAAATTTCGGTGTCCCCTCACAGGGACTTACAAAAGGAAACTGCCCCTATGTACAGTATTCAGACTATTCCTGGCAGTCACTTGTCTCTCAAGTGTCACCAGTCGTCACCAGTCTTCCCCAGTCTCCATCCAGTCTTTCCTGGCAGTCATGGTTTTCTGCTAACTGTCAGCTTGGCACTCTTAAGCATGTCTGTCGCTATCTGTAACTTCCACCCCTGGTGCTCGCCTGTCGGCTCCGATTGTGGTCAGATGGTGTCCAACCTTCATTGGATGTTTCAGCCCTTAACCATGACATGCTCCAGTTGGTGGGTCAGCAGTGATGGCCAATCCACTACTCGATGGATCCCGACTTCCAGCACAGAACATCTTGGAGGTGCCATATCCAGCAGGATTACTTTCCTGCTGCTTCTCCCAGTCTGTTTGCTGCTGTCTTGCTTACTCTTCCTGATACACCTTATTGTGTCAGCAGCTTCCACACTGATTGCAGTGGGAAACCTCTGAAGTCGACCTCTATTGGAAACAGACAGACACTCCAGCCTCTATCCCTGCAGTCTGCCATGAGGTCTGCATACTTCAGGCTCTTCCTCTCATGTGTCTCCTCACAATTTTCTTCTCATGGCACAGTCAGGTCTATTGCGACCAAAGTCTTTGACTGTTGGAACACTAAAACTGTGTCTGGTCTTAGGTTGGTTTCCACAATGTTAGGGAGAACTATTTTCTTGTCTAGATTGACTCTGAGCTCCCAGTTGTGTCCTTTATTAATCTATATTGTATAACCTGGATTGGCTACGTCACAATGCCTTACGTCAAAAACGTATCAATCCGCTTGATTTATGTTTAAAATATGAACAATTTGAAGGTGTTTCTAAGGGAGAAATAGTCCTGTTTTCTATACATAATGATTGAAAATTAAATAAAGAATGTATCATATAGCAACCCAAGTTATACTGGTATAATCTGGGTGAACAGTTTACATTTTTTTGAACTGCCTCATAGTTTATAAAGGGTAAAGTGCCCCAACCCAGGTTATACAGTATAACTTGTGTTGCTATTTCATTCATTCCTTAAGTAAACAACACAGAGACTTGTCATGTAGACATATTTCATGAAGCGCGAGAACTCATTCCTAAAATATTTTTTTGAACTGCCTCATAGTTTATAAAGGGTAAAGTGCCCCAACCCAGGTTATACAGTATAACTTGTGTTGCTATTTCATTCATTCCTTAAGTAAACAACACAGAGACTTGTCATGTAGACATATTTCATGAAGCGCGAGAACTCATTCCTAAAATATTTTTAAATTAAAGATTGCATTACTTTTGATGGTTTTAGCCCAACCACTGATGCCCTTGGGAGGGGTGTCTGCAGAGGTTATGAATTTTATAAAACTATCTGCTTCCCTTGGGTGCTATATGCCAGAACCTGTTGAAATTTGTTCAGTGGTTCTAAAGAAGAAAATGTTCAATAGTTTACAAGTGATGGACAACAATAGACAATCAAAGTACTGAAAGTACTGAAAAGCGGTTAGCATGCTTTCATCTAATATGTACCGAAAAAGTGCATAAAATGATGATATTTAAGTATGCATATCTTTGTCCAATGTCATCAGAGAAGAAAAACCCAGACATTCTGTTTTTGTAATACTTTACTCAATAGTAAAACCAATAACATTCCAAAGTGATGTCACAGATGGATGCAATCTAATTAAAATTAGATGTTCCGAATCCGCTACTGCTTCTCAAACATCTAACAACATCCTATTTGGGGTCATATAAGAGTGAATCTTCGATTAGGCAAAGAAAATGGTTCCTCCGAAATCCTGGCTAATAGTTCAGATGGGTTTCTTGTTTTCACCACCCAACCAAAACACCCGAGGAGTTTTGTAGTAAAAAGATATACATTGCAAAATTTGTGTTATGTATGACGTGTGGGGTATCTTGTATAGTTTGTGCTCTTTCGTTTGCATTATTCACGTTTAGATGCCAGACTGCAGAAGATACATGAAATTTATTCCAAAATTACTTTAATTCAACGAAAGACAGTATCAATAATGATGATATGTAGCCGTGGAATTAATTTACCGAGGCTTGAATCTACATGGCCAAAGTGTTTGTGTTTACTTGTACATGTATTCATAATTGAAAGGTCGCTCTGATGTGACCCCGAATGGGATGTTAGATGTTTCAGAAGCGGTAGCGGATTTGGAACATTTAAATAAATCTTAATAAGATTGAAATGCATGTTTCAAAATTTAAACAGGAGATTTCTTCAGTTTGAAAGACAGGAAGTGCATTTTTAAAAATTCTCTCTTGATGGCATCCAATTGTTCTCTGGATAAAAAAAAATTATGTTGATGTTGAAAATTTCATCGTATTTTATTCTCTATTGAATCTGAAATTAGGTAATTGTAAAGGCTACTATAACAAAAAAATGACAAGTTAAATTCTTTAGATTAATGGATTTGGAGTAGTGTAGATCTACACCTGGCTAGTCAGAGAAAAAAGGATGGCTGAGGAGAGACTTTGTAAATGAATTGATATCAGAGAGATTCAGTTGTGTAAGCTCATCGCGGCAATATAATTAACCTGTCAACGAGGGATGCTTACTTTTTCTAGGCAACGGATCCCACCTCTTGAGCTTTCAGGAGTCAGCTTTTCTTCTAAAATCGATCATTGATCATTCTGTATTTTGATACAGATACTGAATACTTCCTTTAGTAATATTGTAAACTACTACTTCTACGGGAAGACTGGCGAGTAAACAAGATTATCAAGCTTTATGAAATATATTTTATTGACTTTTCAAACAAGTAAATGTTCGAATAAAGTAAATGGTATATGAGAATCATTTGAAAGAAGTCTTGCACAATATAAGGCACAATATATAGATAAGGACATATAAGGTGTTTTTATCATATACTCTTCATGCAATATTGTTCTCAATATTTTAATTTTATTCTTCTCAAACGTTTAAAACAATAATCGACAAATTGGACAAATTCAAATTTTAAAAGTATTTTCACAGCTAATAATACGTTCCCTAGGAATTGATCAAATTTTCAAAACTTATAAATAAGCATTAAGTATATATTTTAAATTTTTGCTAATTGCCAAAATTTTTCATACCTCATTCTTCTGTGAAAATAATATCGGTTTGATTTTTAGAAGAGGATCACAATGCTGATTAAAATTAATATATATTTCTCCATTTTTTTTTCAAAATTGATTTTACTACTTTAAGTGCTCCATTATTTTTTACAAAACTAATAGTAAGTAATCCCTTATGATCGATTGTTATAAATTATCAAAGACGGAGTAGAGAATTTATCCCTGGGAGCAGAGCTTTTATAATCTGTTTATTAAACAGAGAAGAAAAGAGAAGAAAAACAAACGTTTCTAGTGGAGGTAACCCTATTGTTTCCATAAAACGTTACAAAAAGTGTAAAACTTACAGATGCGTTCGGTGTTTTTATAAAAGCGCTTTTCAGGAATTAACTTAATAAATGGTGTTTCTTAATACTTTGGCAAGGAAAATCAAACTCGATCGAGAGATTTGCTGATGTTTTTGCAGTCTGTAATAACCTCCAACCTGCTGTATAATAAACTTTCAAAAATAAACTAACAGTTGCCAGAAATCGCGATCGCGCGATACACATGTAATTAGGACCAAATTCTCAGTTCTTAAAAGTAAGTGTTGTAAGTATTGTCAATGCTTTGGTAAATATACTAATAAGAATTCGATATAATCGTTATAATAGCCACTCTTCATACACAGCATAATACTTCGTTAGTACGAAGTGATATAGTAGGGGCTGGCTTTAGTCAGACTTCACAGCATATTGTCAATCTCCAACCAGGGGGCGTATTACGCCGACAGTATACAAATCATTTGCTGAAGTTACCGTTGTCGATAGGTAGGTCCTTGTGGAAGTTTCCGGTTTTGGTTGCAGAAGGATAAGGTTTCGAGCGATAAAGCGAAGCCGATAGGTAGCGCCTTATGGAGGTTTCCGGTTGCCGACACATGCCATATAGCGGCTAGCGAAGCTAACCGCTTAAAAACTGGTAGCAATATGTCTACTGAGTGACTCAGGTGACCCTAAAAATGGACCTCAAACAAATACACACCTCACACTTCATAGAATTAAAAAGTTTGAATTTAAGGCATAAATTTATTCTTTTTCTCAATAGAAATACATAAAATATAATATATATCTTAATGAAATTACAGAGAAAGGTCAAAAAATTGTCAGATGCTGCCAGCTCATTCTGAAATGTTATTCTTGATGTTGTAATTTATAATTTTTAATCAAAATATGTAAAAATGCAATTAATTTAACAAACAGTCAATCTTGATTGAACCAAGAGAAACTTTTTCCAGATATCAGAGAATTTAAGGTACAGAGGATAATTAAAATACAAAAAGAAAATGCATCTGGGACTTCCATGTTGCTTACACATATCAATGGAATTTGAGATTTCAATATCTGTGATACTCTACCAAAGTTCAATATAAATACATTTACTTCATATGGTAAGTACATCACCAATGCGTGTATATATGCTTGTAAAGATGGATTCAGAAAGGACTTTACCTTGCCATAAACAGCCTAACATAAAAACAATACAAATATTATTTTCATACACAAAAAAATTATCTAAAATTGACATTTATCACATTGATTTATTATTTTGATTTTAAAAATAAAGCTGATTGAAAATTGCACATCTGAGGACTTATAAGTAAATAAAATACTGAGAGAAAAAAAGGGAATGATTGTAAACAAAGATATTAAAGCACTTGTCTATCACACAAAGTTCGATCAGGACATTTTTGATTTAGTTCATTTTCCTAGACCACACAGTGCAGTGTGCTACGGTCCACTGATTTTTCCTGGCAGTTTCACGGATGAAGAAAGGCATGTCACATGACTCCACCAAATTAAAATTTGGTCCCAGTTCTTTTTTAAGGGTAGAGAATCCTGTCACTACCTGCCCATTCTTTTTGTACCCTCCCATCCAATTTTCCTGCAAAATATTGATTGTTTTATTAATTTAATGCACAGTTATCAAATACGACTAGAAAAGAAATCTTTAATATACTATCTACTATACAAACAATTCAGTACATATCAACTGCTTTAAGGAATTCAATGTAAAATGATCATGACCATTTTTTATACCTTTTTCATAAATAATCTAATTTTAAAATCATGATAACATTTTGAATGTGTCATCAGATAAAAATATTTGCAAAATTTTGTTAATTTAATTAACTGCATTTTTAACTTTACATTGAAGTCATGATTTCATAATTGACCTGGGTTTTAAAGCTCAATACCTCTATGTTCAATTACTAGATCTTGTCTTTATAAAAATACATCTGGAAAAATTCATCAACATATTAAGGATTTTTTAAACAACAAAGCTTCGAATTTGACACATCACTTACTTTATCTGTGAATTCTTCAAGCCACGTGTAAGGAGAGGTAATGACAAGTATTCCCCCTGGTGCCACCAGTTCTGTTAGACGTCGCAAGAAGTCAAAGGGCGAGTGTAAACGACAAATCAGATTGGCAGCCAGAACACACCCAAATGACCCCAGGTCGTGTCGAAGGTCACAAGCATCTCCTTGCTCAAAGGTACATCTTGCTTTTTCCTTCCAAAAAGTGAAAAAGAATTTTTGGTAAATTTCTAGGTTAGATAAATAATGTCAGTTTAATAAAAGTTTGAGTCACAAATCCATGATTTTATAAGTGATGATGACAAAAACTTTGCAGGGACTTGCCATTTTCTAATAATCAAATTGTTTAAGATAAATATTACATTTAAAGAAATGAGTCTGTTTTCTGCTGCACCATGTTTTCATGTACAACAGCATAAAATGAGACTCTATAAATGTAAGTACCCCATACTGAGGTCAATCTTATGTAAATGTACTTTGCAAATGAATCATCTGTGAAACATGCATTCTTAATCTCATTCAATGTAAAATATCTCCATTTTAACTATGACAAGGAAGTAGAATTAAGTTGCATGAACAGAACATTGAAAGTTAATGAAATGACAATACATGTATATTCTTACAATGTCCTGTGGCACTCTGGCTACAAGAGGAGTGACTAGATCCCCTTCATCTTGTATAAAGTACACTTTCTCTCCCAGGTCCCTCATGTGCTCACAAGCATCTACAAACGACTGACTGTAGTCAATCCCTATCACCTCTTGGAATTCATGTGCCAGCTCAAATGAAGATCGGCCGACTGCACATCCAATGTCCAGAGCTCGCCTTAGAGTCTTACTCTGTATTATACATTAATATGCATATGATAAGTGAAAGGATTTCCTTTGGTGAGTTTCAAAAAACTAGTTTTAAAGGTACTTGGACACAGATTTGAAGTTAATATTTTCTGTATAATATCACGAATTATATATTTTAATAGCATTTCACACAAAAATTAATTAAAAATCTTACTTCATTCAAAAGTTATTTAAACTTTAAATTTTTTGGTGGGTTTGATTGACTCATCCTTGCACTTTCACAGATTTTAACTTTATTCTTAATCCTTAGGAAAAGTGACAATCTTGTTGTGTATGAATGAGAAATATTAAAACCTAAATTCAGAAAATTAATTTTATTCAGAGTAGAAATGTTAGAAAGCAAAACTCCTTTACAAATATCGTCATTCCGTTGTGTACAGAGTTTTCCAAATCGATCACACTCATGTTATGTACACAGTTTTTGTAAACAGGGCAAGAGCTCTGTTATTGTTTGGTGTTTACAATTCACCGGGTGCGTTCAATCGCCAAAGTCTATTCACCACAACTGCACGGACTGACAATAAATTGTGTGTTTGTTTTGCTTTTGAACATGTCTATTCTGAATTCTCTGGATTATAGTATTAATATTTTTCATTAATACACAACAAGATTGCCAATTTTCCTAAGGATTAAAAATAAAGTTAAATTTGTGAAAGTGCAAAGATGTGTCAATCAAACCCGCCAAAAAATTTAAAGTTTTAATAACTGTTAAATGAAATAAGATTTTTAATTAATTTTTGTGTGAAATGCTATTAAAATATATAAGTCGTAATATTATAAAGAAAATATGAACTTCAAATCTGTGTCCAAGTACAGTGGAGTCGCCAATTCCAGGTCGTCTCCTATTCCGGGTCACTCGTGTGTATTTTATGCCATATTGTTAAAATTTAAGCGCAAAAAACTTAATGAATACGCTGGTTATGAAGAACTGGTCTTTCTGTATGTAATTACTTACAAAATTTTGAATATCAACTTTAAGAGAGCATCCGACAATCGAAATTCTGAAACGCACTCATTAAAGACTTGGATGTTTCTGCTGCGGTGACAGGCTACTTTCGCTTTTGTTCGCTGTAGAAAGGCTGATATAAAAGTTCCAGATAAATAATAAGAGCTCCAAAGTATTGCAAATGCATTAAGTTTTAACTCAGAAATCAATCATAATGATCGCTTCTCAAATAAAATTATAATGATTATTAAATCAAATAGGAGTAGTTTCTCCATTTGTGGGTCATGCAATCTCGTGGCATGAACACGTCAAAATTCTATGTACAAAACCAATCGACAACCATGTATTAACCTTGATTATCAAAAGTATTCTAACTGGAAAATATTTTTCTAAAAGTTAAAATCGAGTTAACCCTTCTAATGCACTTTTTAAATAAATAAATTTATAATTGTATTATTTTTAATCCTAATACATTTTTTTTTAATTCTGCATACTGCAATTTGTTTTGTTGTAATTGTTTAAAAAAAATTCAACATATTTCTGTGGTTGTTTTACTTTTTTTCCAAGCTGCATTAATTGTTTTATGTTTCCACATCATAAAAATCGTGTTCCGAAACGTTCCGTGAATATTACACGACCGTGAAGTCACATGACCCGGAAATGGCGAAAATGATTCGTAACTGGGGAAGCTAGGCCTTGCTGAAATACCCCTGTAAATATTGTTCCCTTGTAGCTACTTTGAAAACAAAAAGGTGTTTGAATGACTCACTATTTGTTCTTTCAATACATATATTGCATAAAATATGAATTGAACAGATTTGCAAAATATCAACGAAACACCCTGACCACAGGCACCTGAAGTATGGATAATACACCCCCCCCTTTTTTTTTCAATGAAAAAAAAATGTAAGAGTGTATAATACCTCGAAAATATAAAATTTCCCCTTCAAACACATCTATATGTCAATATTTGCAAGCAGATTGTACTTTTTCTCACGTTTAAAGAATGGCCCTATTCGGTATAATAAAAATACACAAGGTAAGAAACAAAAGTTGTAAACAAATGGGGGACCCCTGCTTCGAGACAGATTACCAAGGTAATAATTAGTGTTACCTATCATAATTTTGAAAGCACTCTGTCTGGAAGATGTTTTTCTACAAAACTATTTAACCTAAACCCCGCCATTGATGGTTAATATGCCGTAATCGGACGATTCATTAATCGGATACATAAAATTTTCTCCATTGGCAGCGTTGGAGGAGGTTTTGGGGCTGCTTTTCTGTTTCGCCTTATCTGATTGGTTAGATATTTAAACTGTATCACAATTAACCAATCAGATAAGGCGAAACAGAAAAGCAACTCCAAAACCTCCTCCAAAGCTGTCAATGGAGAAAATCCATGTATCCGATTAATAAATCGTTTGATTACGGCATATAAACGCTAAAAGCGGGGTTTAGATTTAAGACACTAGTAAAAGAACATCTCCCAGACAGAGTGCTTGCAAAATTATGATAGGTAACATTGTTATTACCTTGGAAATCTGTCTCGAAGTGGGGAACCCCCGTTTGTTTACAACTTTTGTTTCTTACCTTGTGTATTTTTATTATACCGAAAAGGGTCATTCTTTAAACGTGAGAAAAAAGAAAATCTGGTTGCATATAACGACATATAGATGTGTTTGAAGGGGAAATTTTATATTTTCGAGGTATTATACACTCTTACATTTTTTTTCATAAAAAAAAGGGGGGTATTATCCATACTTCAGGTGCCTGTGCCTGACGTGACCCGTAATTGGCGACTTCACTGTACCTTTAAAACACATATAGACAATTTGCTTATAGTAAATTCATGATGTTCGTTTATAAACTTAAAATGTAACATATTTCATCTACAATGAATCAAACATGTTAATCCCTGGTATAAAGTTTTTAATTCAATGCACTGGTCCGTGTCATTGTAAAAAAAAATACAAATACGGTCAAGCTCTAACATGTCAACGCAAATAAATAAATTACAATGTGAAAATGGTGAATTGATATGTACAGAAAATTAGTAAGCCTTATCCGTATACCTTGCCAAATCCTTTGCAATGTTTTAAACACATGTCGGCACATCTTTTAGGAAAGTCAAGGGCTCCTTTTGGTCCAAAGTCATATTTCAGAACTTCTTCCTTGGCTCCGTAGTGGAAAACGAGGTATTCATTCAGTAATTTCTGTGATTCATAAACAGAACCTTTGAGTCTTCTTCTTCTTTCACTTAGCCATTTATACGTCGAGAAAACTGCAACACTTGTAGTGCATGCTAAAGCACCAATTGCAATATATTTGTGGTCAATTCCCGACACAAACGGCATGCTTGCTGCTTTCGCTTTCAAGAATGATAAAAGGTAGAAGTCAAAGATTTTCCGAATGATCTCCGGTTACTACTGAATTCGATCCCCATGCTATTGCGATCATCAAGAATGAACGATTACAACAATTTATTTTTGTTCTTCTTGAATTCAGGTAAATTTATTCTCCCAAAAGTACTACAACTATGAATTTACTTAACAGTGGTATATTAACATGATTAACTGTGATGGATCAAAGTATAAGCTGATAATATAAATGTAGAGGGTCGTTAAGGGGGCGAATAACGCTGTTTGTTTGTATGTTGTTTTAAAACGTCCCTCTCGAGAACTTTTAGCTGAATACGGAGACTCAGGTGGAGAGGCTGCAAATTTTTTTCTTTGCTCGAAAATACTGAAATTAAATAAAATAACCTCTTCTGACAGAAAATAGATAATCTGATCCTCTGACTGTGACCCATTCGAACACCCACTCCATCCCCACTTTGTAGATTGGACGTTTTCTTTGGTTTTTTTAGGATTTTAATTTTTTTTATCTATTTATTTTGAGTTATCATTTTTATTTGCCTTTAAAACTGTTTTACAAGGAATGATCACGATAAATGAACAATTAATAAAATACCCTTGACCATCGTATAAATAATTATAATATAATAAAATGCAAAACAATTACCCCCCCCCCCTCCTTCCAGAACCAAATTGTCCTCGCCTAAGCTCTGTGTTTCGTAGTGGACGAATTCATAGCCACAATATCGGTAAATATTCATTTTTAACCAAAAACCCTTCACCATACTTTTAATAAGGGTTTTATAAATACGATGCTCGAAATTTAAACATTTTTATACAATTTTAGAATTTACAGGGAAACTTGTCTAACCGTATTAGGCGAGATTTCGGAATATACAACATTTGAATTAAACAGTTAAGTTCCACTGTATAACTAATTATGAAATCAGGGCACATCAGTTTTAAGAATTTCCCTTCCTCTTCATTAAAATAAAACTCACATACTATAGATATAAAAATCAAGTTCACGCGAAGAAAAACTGACCCACGGATATTAAGGACATACGCAAGGTACCTTACCTACTAATAATATTTTTTAAAGATATTCTTAATTTAAGATTAGTGGCATCAGATGTTCATAGACAAAAAATCAGTATGCATTACCAGGGGTTTTTGGAGGATATCAAATTCTGACAATTTTTGCATTATTCAAAGAAGAATATACAAAAATTACACAACATAATTTAAAGATTTTTTTCCATCAAAATTTGTTTTAGAAGAAGTGTACAAATCCATATATAGACATTACAAGAAACATATTGACGCAAGCGTCAAAAATCGGCCGCAAACCAATTAATTCTTTCTTACAATAAATTAGAAACTGAATTCTTCTATTTATCTGTTAATTAATATATATCCCTGTGACATTAAACATTTGAATGCGACATCCCAGGATTTTCTTCAGTACATAATACATGTACATTGCTACAAATAAAATGTATTTAAGCAACTTACTCATAGCCCTCTGTGTCCCCGCACTCAGTAAGTTTATAAACGAACTCTCGCGGAAGTTTGATGTTTAAGTAGTTTTAACACTTAACCATTAAAACTAACGTTTAAACTTATCTAACTAGAGATAGTTTAACATTAAATAAAACGTAACAAGTTTTCAACTATGCGGGGCTCCTCGCTCGCTCAGAGGATGTTGAAACCCCCAACTCCCTCTAGATCCGCCACTACATTTCTTCTCTATCTTGTTTTGGTGTGACATGTGGACGGAAAAGGTTTGGCATGTTGTAAAACGCGCTTTATCCTTGTCTGTTGGAGAAAAATCTCCTAATATTCTGTCTGATAATAAATTAAGATTAAGTCATATTTTTGAAAAATTTCCGTATTAAAAGTACAATGTATATTTATATTTACACGTTAATTTAAATTATATATACAACAAATCCTGTTGAAGTAGAGAAAGTAAAGTTTGTTTAGACATGTATATAACGCGGTCCTTGCTTTAGACTATGCTCAACATGTGTGCTTATTTCTCCGCACTTCAGTTACGTCGGAGTTTGTCAATCAGGATTGGATGAAACATTTAACCCATTATTCATAAAATTTTAATTTTATGATTATTATGCGTTTTTATTTTACATTTAGACACTCTTTCTTAATATTCTATTACATGAATGTTAAATATTTTTTATTCAAATTGTTCTAACTCCGCAGAAACGCACGGTGACTTAAAACTTTCATATCATATAACCGACCGCCTCCTGGCGGCCGGTAAAAAGTACTGCACACAAGTTCTTTATTAAGTGGAAGTCTTCAACTCCAGGGAAGAACCCAATAAAGTTCAAACTACGTTGTGTATGACCTTAAGAGATTAGAAACAGCAAGTGAAGTTGGTGGATTTCAGTCACAAAGGGAGGGGGGGGGGTACCTGTAAAGTGCGAAACGAAACAGAAACGAAACGAAACAGAAACGAAACGAAACGAAACGAAATCTGCCGAAACGAAACGAAATTTACCGAAACGAAACGAAACCTACCGAAACGAAACGAAATCAAAACGAAACCCAACGAAACGAAACAAAACTATAAAAATGTTTTTCAAATCAAGGTACATGTAAATAATTATATATGTGTAACTGCATGTGGACTTCTTCTACTTCAAATAAAGGACAAGATAGGGTAAGACCAGTATTTGGCCCCCGATTTTGGGAGTCTTTCAAAATGATCCAACAGTTTATCCATAAAAACTTGCTGTCACCCCTTCCACAAAATGAGTATTGGTTCTAAGATTTAGAATATACAGAGGTCACAGTGAGGTCAGGGAATAGGTCTATTTTCGAATTTTCTCATTTTTATGCAAATTTTCATCGATTTTACAACACATTTTGTTTCGGAAAACATAGAGCACAAGCTTGCCTATCTACCAAATTTATATATTTTATACACTATAATATCAGGTTATATGTAAAAATCTCAGACAGGCAAGCTTGTGCTCTATGTTTTCCGAAGAGAAAAGTATTTCAAATATTATGAAATTCCACCAGAATTGAGCAAATGTCCAACTTCTGCACCATCTTTGTTGGCATCCATGTAAGCTTTGAAGCTAAATTAGTGCTTGTTTTAAAGTAAGCATCATTTTAACTACTAAACTACAAACTACCACAATTTTATCATTGTTTTGATTTTTACATCAAAAAAGGGACCAGATTCGACTGTTACCCTATCTTGTCCTTTATATATAGTTCAAGCACTTGTTAATATAAAATTTAAATACCGATCAATTATGCTCCCTTATCTAATGATGTATTTATATGTATGAGCTGCTGCCAGCTGCAAATATGCGCGAGTATACTGTGCATGTATAATTTAAATATGTGCAGTATTTTCTAATTTTTATGTCTTATTTTTCATCCCTTCTTTATCTAGATACATCATATCTATCAAAATGATTATATGTGTTACATTGTAAATGTTCAAAACCAGAGACTTACGAGTATTTCATTCCGAGGTGTCGAGACTCGACTAAAAACGTTCAAAACGATTTAATTGACAAGAAAAAAGTCTCTCGAAGTGAACGATGTCAATTTAAGTATGAGCTTGAAGCGGGGGTGCCTAAAATTGAGTTAGGTACCTAGTGTTAAAAACAAGTAGGCTACTCCTTATACGAAACAATTGCCTGTGCTAACAAGTGCTTGAACTAAGTATACAAATTTCATATGAAGTAAAAATAGATCACATGCAGATACACATTATATATAACCTGATGTATACCGGTATACCTTGATTTGAAAAACATTCCGAATGTTTTTTTTTTTTCGTTTCGTTTCGGCAGGTTTCGTTTCGATTTCGTTTCGTTTTGATTTCGTTTCGGTAGGTTTCGTTTCGGTAGATTTCGTTTCGTTTCGGAAGATTTCGTTTCGTTTCAGTTCGTTTCGTTTCGTTTCGTTTCGTTTCTATTTCGTTTCGCACTTTACAGGTACCCGGGGGGGGGGGGGGGGGCTCAAATTAAAAAAAAAAGTCTTAGCAAAACTTATTAGTTATCAATTCTTTCTTCGTGTGTATTAAATATCCCTCAAACTGAAATCATAGATAAGCAGACAATTGCTGTTTTATATCAAGGGTTAAAAAGGGGGGAGTTTTCTGCTAACTGCAGTACCTGTTTTAAATTGTAATGTATTTAACATGTTTAAATTCTTGTCCATGTTTCAACCACATGTAACTCCATTGCAAAAATAATTATGAAGTTCGTACAAAACATTTTTCTTCTTTCTTTCCCTAGGGCTATTGACTAAAAATTGGAAGCCGAAATGACATTCAGGAACCTATGGAAAAGAAAATTTAGGAACCGTATGAAAACTGGTTCTCGACCTCAGTCGGAATACCTCCAAAATTACCATTCACCATTATAATTCTTAAATTAAACGAATATAACTTGTTAGATGAAGTTTGATTGTAATTCTATCAAATCAAATAGTTCTGAGGGATCAGATGAGATGACTTAGGTCACGTGATTCCATTCAACCAATCAGACTTCAGATACCATAGACAATTACATCTACTGAAAACCTAAATGCCCAAGGGTGGGTTTATTATTTACTAATGATAATATATTAAAATTGTGGCGGGCATCTGATCCCTCAGAACTATTTGATTTGATAGAATTACAATCAAACTTCATCTAACAAGTTATATTCGTTTAATTTAAGAATTCTATCAAATCAAAGTACTGAGGGATCATATGAGATTTCAGAGCTGATGTATTTGTCTATGCATAAATAAATAAAATAAGAGTAGAACTAAAGAACATTCCATTTATTTACATTTTTCAAATCGAATTTAATCAAGTAACACTTTTTAAAATACTTTCATTAAACTGTGCAGATGTCTGTATCGGTTTGTTATAAAACCTTCGAAAAGTACTAGCGTTCGACCAGCCAGCTTTCTCCATGATAATGTCTATTGGTACTCCTGCTTTATGAGCGGCACTAGTAGCAGCTGCCCGTGTTGAATGTGGGCAAAACTTAGATATGTCTATCCCCGACATTTCCATTGTATCACGTATCCATCTACTTATGGTATCTCTGCTAACACCCTTATGAGGTTTCATAGTACTGATAAACAATTTCTTATCTTGTCTTATAAATTTTGTTCTTTCTAAATAGTCACATAGTGTCCTCACAATACACAGTTCCTTTTCTACATACATTGGAAACTTAACATTATTTACATGCTTTCCTGGTTTGGAAGTTTTTAACAAAGAACTATATCTAATTTCTACATGATCATTTCCTACAACTACATCATCAACAGTTAACAAATGTAATGTTTGACCTCTTTGACCAGTCAATAAAGCTAATAACATGAGAGTTTTACATGACAGAAGTTTCAAAGACAATTCTGAAAGTGGAAATAATGTTTTCAAATAATTTATAACTATTGACACATCCCATGTGCAGGTATACTTTGGTAATGTTGGTCGTTTGACAAAAACACCTTTTAAATATCTTTTAATTAGAGTATGAGATCCAAAATTTTCTTTACCACACAGTGAAAGTAATGATGAGACAGCAGATCTTGCTGTATTGATTGCACTATATGACAATTTTTGGTCAAACAAAGTTTGTAAAAAACAAAGAAAATTATTTACAGTTGGATTAAATGAATCAATTTTCCATGAATCACAAAATTGCAACCATCGTTTGATATAACTCCAGTATTGTCTTTGAGAAGATTTCCTCCAGGAGTTGAAAATGACCACGGCAAGGTTTTCCGATATTCCTCTGTCCTGAAGAAGTTTCCGGACAACGGAAAACATCCCATCTTCAGCTTTGGAATCCTGTGTTGTCTGTTCGGATCTGTTGGCATTGTAAGGATGTTTTTGTTGTTCAGAAGGTAAGGTTGCAGATAAATCATTTTCAGAAGTGTTGGAAACCACGCTTGTGTGGGCCACAGTGGTGCTATTACTACTGCATTTGTTTTGTCCTGCTGAATTTTCTGCAATACTTTCCCCAGCATACTGAAAGGAGGAAAAATATAAAATTTGTCATTTTTCCAAGGAAAAGAAAATGCATCAACACCAATAGCTTCGGGGTCTGGGAGAAAAGACACATATCTATCAAGTTGATGATTTAATCTGGATGCAAACAAGTCAATTCCATTTTTTAAGTTAAATATTTGACATATACTGTCAAAAACAGTCTCGTTCAGTTTCCACTCTAAATCATCATTAATAGTGCGTGACAGTCTATCTGCTTCTACACTGTCAATGCCAGGAATATGAGAGGCGCTTATCCAAATGTTTCTTGCTATACACCAAAACCAGATATCCCTAGCTAACAAATTGAGTTCAGGAATTCTGCCCCCCATGTTGTTTATATAATGCATAGCCACCATGTTGTCCAATCTAACTTGTATATGTGTGTTTTCTGATGTGCTACAAAATGTCTTAATGCTCAGAAACACCGCTTTAAGTTCTAGATAGTTAATGTGATAAAGCTTTTCTTCATATGACCAATTTCCACCAGTCTTCTTGCCAGACTTGATTTCACAACCTCCCCATCCTTTTTGAGAACTATCTGTTTCTAAAATAATGTCTACAGTAGGAATTAGGATGGCCTTTGAACTTGTGCAAATATTATCACACCACCATGAAATGTCCTTAATAGATTCAACGGTCAAAAGAATCTTTTTGTCAAAATCTCCTCTATTTTGTCGTAACATATTATCTTTGAAAATTTCAAGATTTCTGTATCGTAGAGGTGCATGTTGGACAGCTGGTGAAGCCGCAACCATTTTCCCAATAAGCTGCGCCAACTCTCTTATCTGGATTTCATGTTTGATAATTAATTTAGACCCTAGATCCTTTATATCTTTTGCTTTGTCTTGCAATAAAGAAACGATCATTTTCTTAGAATTTATGAGAAATCCTAAAAATGCTATTTCTTGCACAGGCTCAACAACAGATTTGGTAGGATGAATAGTAAATCCTAAATTGTCAAGTAATGTTGATGTACTTCCTATATTTTGAGCACAATGTTCAAAACTATCACCTAACAATAAAATGTCATCTATATATGGTACACTTTCAAATCCTTGTTTTCTCAATGTACTAAAAACTGGTTTTAAAAGTTTTGTAAACACACGTGGGGCAGAAGATAATCCATTAGGTAAAGAAGTGTATTGAAAACACTGATTTCTCCATATGAATTTTAAGAATTTTCTGTCTGCGGAATATATTGGTACAGAATAGTAGGCATCTTTTAAGTCTACCGAGGCCAACCAACAATCTTGTTTTACTAGACACAAAGCACTTTTTATTGTTTCCATTTTGAAGTGGTGATATTCAACATCCTTGTTCAAATCTTGTAAATTTAGAATTAATCTAAAAGTTCCATCATGTTTTTTCCTAGTAAAAATGTTTGAAATGAAGTCATTTTCCATTCTTTCTGTCTTTTCAATCACTTTTTTGTCAAGGAGTTTTTGAATTTCTGTATCAATGACTATCATTTCTTCTGGAGAGAACCTTATTTGATGAGGAACCCTATCTTGCAAAGGAGACTGTATTAAGTCAAGTTGATATCCTAGTACAGTTTTAAGAATTTTCCTATCTGATGTTAACTCCTTCCATTTGTCAAAATAACAAATTTTTCCACCATAGAAATTTTCAGGTGTATTATGAAATTTTTCAAGAATGTTGCATTTTTCCTCACTATTAACTGTACTTACAGAATGGTCAAGATGAGCTATGTCTGTGATTGTTGGTTGAGTAGAATTGTCTACTTCTTCTGTTGGGTTTGAGGTGGTCTCCTGCCCCTGCCTTTCCCTAAAAAAGACCCATTGTTGTTTTGGTCATATTTGTAGGAATGGGAGTAGGTGCCATGTGTCTGGGGTTTTCCACTAAATCTGTAGCCAGATCCATAAGATTTCTGATGGCTTCCCTGATTTTTTCCTGCAGATGACCCTTGAAAACTGTATCCTTGGAGTTTTTTGCTCACTTTCTTCGAGGTATCAATTTTCTTGATTTTTTCGTCTACATTGTCCCCGAAGAGGAATTCTGTGACCTTGTTCGAATCATTGCACAGAGGTTTATAACTCTGTTTCAATTCTGGCCGGATTAAATATCTCCGTTTGTGAGATAAATCTGTAAAAGCTAATTGCAACAATTTTACTGTATCTTGTGCTAGTTCAAGGCATTCCTTCATATCTGTGACTTCCGATGTTTTTGATTTTCTTGCCGAAATCAATTTGTCTAACAGTCTGCAAGCGGGGCTCAAAGCTTTTAACACAATTGTTTGGGATTTTTGAATCTTAAAATCTATTGACTGCGCCTTTTTCTTTAACGATGGCCATATTTCTTCGTTGATACGGGGCACCGTCATGTTAGAGCAGTTTTCGGGTCTGTTGTGTTTTTCACACAAATTTTTTGCCTTGTCTTCAGATGGTCTTACTTGGAAATTTGTGTTGATAACTTTTGCTAACTCAGCACTTAGAGCTGGTCCTGTTTTGTCATCTTTTACCATAAACTCTTCTAATGATTCTAAGAAATCCTCTTCATCCTTGTCCTCGTCTTTATCCTTTTGCACTTTGGATATCAGGTCATCAAGAGTTTCTTCATCATCATTGTCCGACGTTAGTTCATCAGGCTCATTTGCGACCTGAAAACACAATTATCCATGTAAACTACATCATATTATCTAATATCTTGCAGTGTTAGATCTCTCAATAACAGAGTTTTTAATCTGATTTTATTATAATATTGTTTTGAATATTGCCATTCTATTTTAATTGTGAAATTTTTAAGCTGCACAACTACTGCTGAAATTATTGTTTTATGTCAGAATGGTAATACATGCCTTGCGTTTCTTAGAAACAGGCTGTTCAGTGGTATTAACCAATGGTCTTTGTCGCATGAGATGATTAAGTATACTTTGGTTTTGAAAAAACAGTTTTTTCCATTGCACATGATCATCATCGTCTTCGTCCATGGGCGCAGCCATATTTGTTTGGCGCAGGGCATTCTGGGTTATGACCATCCTCAGTGCCACAGAAGGGGCTTCATTCTGTAGAGTGATAATAATGGAGGCAGATGGTAGACTCTTGCTGGGTTTCCTCAAGTATCTACAACTGAAAAAGGGAAAAATCCTTTGCATTTGCTATCAATAAACACATAGATATCCCACTGAAAGTTTGACAAAAGAGAAGCTCGAAAACTTCAGACTCAAAAACTTAAGAATCCTTCATTAGCCATGTTAGCTGCATGAATTAACATCATTTGTGAGTTTGTGTGATCATAATTTTGTGGATAATTTGTATATACTGAAGATTCAATAAATCAATATATTTACAGGAATAAAGTTTAATGGGTAATTTATCTAGTAACATATTGACCCCCCAGGAAATCAATTTTAAAAAAGGTCCCTCACAAACAGAACACCAATGTCAGATTTGAATTAATTTCATTCTGTTCCTAATTTCTTGTCCATGTTTCAACCACATGTAACTCCATTGCAAAAATAATTATGAAGTTCGTACAAAACATTTTTCTTCTTTCTTTCCCTAGGGCTATTGACTAAAAATTGGAAGCCGAAATGACATTCAGGAACCTATGGAAAAGAAAATTTAGGAACCGTATGAAAACTGGTTCTCGACCTCAGTCGGAATACCTCTAAAATTACCATTCACCATTATAATGCGATTTAGAACCAGTCTAGCCACATGATGTTGACACAACATCATAACACGTTGCGAAGTCGCAAAGCCGCGAAGAGTGAAACCTGAAACCCTTGTTATCACATCAGCTGAAGATGCTGATGACGCCCCTTAGACCAAGATGATAACAGGAAAATAATGCGCAAAATTCGGCGTTTGTTATTTTTCCTTTCCGTTGCATTCGTCTTTACCAGTGTATTTTACATTATTGGTGTTGTGTTCCACAGTTTCTTTGATGCGCACGCCGGATTGCACATTATTACGGAGATCGATGACTATGGAGAGGTATTTCTTTAAAATTTGTAGGTTGACCATCAGTCTCACAATTTTTTTAGTTTCATTACAAAGTTATTTTTAAATGCGATCGAATTACAGTCAAATCTCTTTCACTCGAACCCGTGCGACCAAAGAAAAAAACTTCAATATTCCTGAGGTTGACGTTTCTCAAGGTAAAAACATAAACATATAAACCAAAAATATTGTTTGGTCTGGAGTTCCAACTGTGTCATGCTATTTGAGATATTTGTGTTCAAGATAATGGTTTCTAATACATATGTATAACCATTAACTATTCTGACATTATAATATGGTTATTTTAATTAACATAAATAAAATTTAGAGATTGTAATTATTGGTCAGTAAAAAAGATTTAGAAGAATGTTGCAAATCATCAATTTTTTTCAGATTCATACAATCCCACTGAAGAATTTCAACCCAGATGATTTTCTTAGGGCATTTAAAGAAGAAGGAGGGCAGAATTATGGTTACAATGCTAATAAGAGTCTCCATATTCCATGGAACAGAACCATTCCTGAAAGGAGACCACAAAGGTAGAGATTTTCTGCCATCTGTTTTATTGAAAATTCTGTCTGAAATTTAGCTGTCAATCTTCTCAATGGCTAATCCTCCTCCTTTGCCTTCCTTACAAATTTAAATAGATAGGGAGAAAATGCAAAACTAATATATTAAGTAATTAGGAACAGAATGAAATTAATTCAAATCTGACATTGGTGTTCTGTTTGTGAGGGACCTTTTTTAAAATTGATTTCCTGGGGGGTCAATATGTTACTAGATAAATTACCCATTAAACTTTATTCCTGTAAATATATTGATTTATTGAATCTTCAGTATATACAAATTATCCACAAAATTATGCTCACACAAACTCACAAATGATGTTAATTCATGCAGCTAATGGAGGAGTCTTAAGTTTTTGAGTCTGAAGTTTTCATGCTTCTCTTTTGTTAAACTATGGGATATCTGTTTATTGATAGCAAATGCAAAGGATTTTTCCCTTTTTCAGTTGTAGACACCTGAGGAAACCCAGCAAGAGTCTACCATCTGCCTCCATTATTATCACTCTACAGAATGAGGCCCCCTCTGTGGTACTCAGGATGGTCATGAGGTATGTAAATATGTATGTCCATATGAAATTGTTACTCAGAGAGTATGTAATTTCTGTGCAATAAATGTCTGTGAGTGTTGCAACCTTCTTTAGATAATTCACTAATTAAATATTAATTACCATGAACCATTTATTTTGCAGTATATTTGTAGACAATATATGTTTCTTAAGTTGCAAAAATTAAGCTTCACAGAATTGATTTTGAACTGTCAAATCAAGATGTTGTGAATATTAATTGGTTTACAGTAGTCCATAGTCAGTTTGGTAATCAGAATATATGTTTGCCTTGCCCATTACAGCATTCTCAGATGTTCATCACCAAGTCTGATCAAAGAGATTATATTAATTGATTCCAGTGAAGATGAAACAGGTATGTGAACATCTTTTTTAAACATAAAAAAGTACTATACCATTATACATTTATTAAGACTGTTTTTAGATTAAGACCAGACAGAGGAAGAATATTTTATATTTCAGTGATTCATTTTCAGCACATCAGCTAGTACCAGTACTTGTTCCTCAGATTCAAGTGATTTAATCTCTTTACATTTTTTGACAATTTTGTGGGAGGAGGGGGTGATTTTTGTTTTATGATCACATTGAACTTAGCCTAACAATTTAAAAATTAAACTGCATGCACATCTTAATTAGATTAAATTTAGGGATGACTTTTACCTATTTAGATGTGTATCACAGATCTCTCTCGGCAATTCCAAACGTGTATTTCCATACACAGCCAGGAGTAAAAGGTAAAGTAAGATCAATTATTTTCTGCTAATATATTTTTGCATTCCATTGAATTCAAAAATTCTTAACAATTGAAAATAAGTTGTATGTTAATATTAGTGTTGGCAACGAGTACCCGGTTAACCGGTTAACCGTCGAACGATGCGAGTATCGGTTAGTAAAACTGCTATCCGGTTACTCGCATAAAAAAAATTACATAGTAAATGCATATAAAATGATTGTTTTCTAGTTTATAAATGTATATACTTACACATTTCCCTAAATTTAGATACCGTTAGACTTTTTGATTAGTTTTCACAGTTTATATAGTTAATAGCTTTGATTGCTTGGGGGTATACAACTTTTGAAGGCCTGAGTTATGATTACCTCATTTGATAATTGAACTTAACGAGATGCCGCCTCAGACAAATTAAGCTTGGATTGTAACTGTAAGAAAGAACAGTTGATTCAAAATCTTAACGAAAATTAACTAATAATTACGGAGTATGTAATTATTATTCTCCTTGATAGCGACATTTCGGGGGCTGAAAAGGAAAGCATCAGGAAAGCAATTAGTGAGACGGTGATTGACGATGTTTTTATTTGTCTTCTTCGTGTGTCAAATTTCTTATTTTCTTTAATCTAAAATCTAAATTCGTTCACAATATCGCATGTGTGTTTTGTAAATATAATGTCCAAATACAGTATATTTGTGAATTACTACTAACGATAAGTAAAGCATAAGATGAATAAAAGATGTGGATACTTTTACTAAAAATCATCCGAGTAACCGGGTACTCGATCGGAAGATGAAGCGAGTAACCGGTTACTAAAAATCGTCCGATTTGCCAACACTAGTTAATATTTTAAAATGTAATCATAAAAATAATTTGAGAGCTGTAAAAATATTCATTTCCATTCAGTTTGAAATTCAGCCCCACCTGCACAAACAATTGAGTTTCAGTATCTTGGAAGTCTCCAATAGCATGAAAATGTTGAAGAGATTTTAAAGTTCAAACTCAATTTTAAACTCAACTTTTAAAAATAAATTGTTTAACTATTTTAACCTCAAACATTTCAATCTTGATTCTCTCCTATATCTCCATCTTCGCTAGCCAAGGGTTTCTGATACGCTACTCTCCTCATAAACCCTTGGCCTACCGTGAAGTCAAAAGACGGGATTGTTTTCCGTCACGTGATCTCGAATCTATCAGGTACGCACAGATTGCGTCATCGCCAGAAATAAAGACATGTGTTAAAAAAAATTAAATCAAAGTTTTTTCAATAATAATTAAGAAGCAATAATTGAGTTATGTTTATTCATTATTTATAGAACAAATCTGAAGCTTCAATATAAATTCTTAATCACATATTTATAAGATATTGGATGACACCATGGCTATTCATGGAATTGAATGTTATCTTACGGATCGTTGTTTACTTGCGTTTTTCATTTCCGAGATTAAAGAGTGAAGATGTATCCCGAACGCAAATATCGTCATTTACAAAAAACAATTGATTGGTCGACCTGGGTGTACTGAAATCCAATCAGAACTCTGGAAAAAAATCCCGATTTTTATGAACACCGTAGGCCAAGGGTTTATGAGGAGAGGAGCGTATCAGAAACCCTTGGCTAGCGAAGATGCTATATCTCAAATTCCATCAGGTTTGAAATACAGTACAACTTGTCTGTTATCCAAATGTAATCCATTCTGAAATTTTATATGTTTAATAAGATGTTATTTGTAGTCCCTTTTAGTAAATTCAGCTAATTTTTATAATGATGTCTAATTTGGAACATTGTCTTACCTGTCCAGTTTCTATGGAACTAGTGGTGTTCAGCCAAGTTTCACTGTATCAAGGTTTCATTGCATATAAACTAAAACTTTTTTTAGGGTTGGTAGCAGGCTTGTTACTGGGAGTGGCTAAGTCCTCAGGGGAGGTCCTTGTCCTCATGACCGCCCCAGGGGAGGTAACTGCTGGGTGGCTGGAACCTCTACTGGAGAGAATCCACAGGGTCTGTATACTCTGTAAGATCTGAAATCTTCTCTGAATTTAGATATGGTCATAGGAAAAAAGTATTGATTCATTGGGATTTTATTTCATGGATTAACTCCCTTCCCCGCAGTCACTCATTTTAACACATTTACCATTTCCTATTTCTAATGCACAATCACGCATATACTATTTCCGCGCAGTCACACATTTTTCATGCACTTTCAAAAGTAAATTTAATCTTCTATTTAAATGCAAATTTTTTTCTATTTTATACTTGCTAAAATCTCATAAAATAAGAAAAGTTATAAACATATTAAAATATTAAGTCATAATTATTTCTGCTAACTGTTAGAGAAACTTCTACCTACCATGCTTTAAAGTGCTTGCGGGGAAAAGGTAAAGTTATATTCCTGTGAGGTGAACATTTAGTGTATGTTGCATCACAGCTCAGTAAGTTGTAAAGAGTTAAGAAAAGTTGAGCCGTTGTGTGATTAAAATTTTGATTTATATTTTTTTTTAAGGATTTCAAGGGAGTCTCTTTGTCAAAAAAAAAAAAAAATTACCATGATCTCCTAAATCTAGTGATTTCTTAATAATGATTTTAGCTTTTCTTTTCAGAGACCTAATCTCATTGTTAGTCCAGTAGTAGATTTTATACATTTTGAAACTTTTGAGTCTGAATCTACTAATACCAATCAAAAAGCAGGTAAATTATACATAGGGATGTGTGATTTTATCGGTATACCGGTATATCGCGATTTTTTGTTGCGTGATACGTATCGTGATACGGAGACCTAAATACCGGTCTTTAGGTACTTATTATAAAGTCCAGAAATTATTCATTTATTCGTTAAATCTTTCAAATTACAATTACGGAAAGTATAAAAATTGTTGTTAAAATTGAAAAGAACGGCATCTTACCGTCCAAACATAATTGATTTTATAAACATAAAAATTTCAAGATAGTAAAATGTTGTTTTTCTCGCATATTTTTTTAGAAAAATAATGACTTTTCATTTAAAATCATGGTAAAAACTGCTTTTAAAAATATCATGATATTATCATGATATTGTGGGAAAAAATCGTGATATATCGCGATGCGAAATTTTTGGCGATACCCATCCCTAATTATACACGAATCAAAAATACGCTTTTAATGAAATAGCATCATTATAATAAACAAATAAGAAATTAATGATTTAATTGATTCAACAATCTTTGGATTTAGTGATTACAACTTGAACTGGTTCATTAGTTAACTTAATATATACATGTAAGCATAATATTGTTTCATTAAACATGCGGTTACAATTTATTTTGTGAAATAAACATTGTATGTATTATATAATTTGTCAGTTTTTGATTGGAGTTTATCTGTGAAGTGGCAGCAGTTGACAGCAGCAGAGTCAAACAAACCTATTCTGTGAGTATATATGATTATGTATGTAGTTTTTATTCTCATTTTCCGTTTTCTGACTTCAGAATGGAGAGATTGAGAAAAACTGTTTTTTGTATTTCATTTCAATTTTCAAACCAAGAATTCCTGAAAGAAAAGACATTTGAAATTTTAAAACTTGAATGTTGATGTGAATAGTACTAAAGATGTCAGTACTGCTTTCAAAAATTACGATTTAACTTGGCATGCATACATTTGTTTAATATTTGACAAATTAATGACCTAGAATTATAAATTTCATACTTTTTTTTTAATTGTAAAGAAACCTTTATTGATTGAAGTATGGGATAATTTTTTTTCTTCATTTTTTCAGATCACCTCTCATTGAAGGGAAGATTATAGCCATAGAAAGGAAACACTTCTTGAAACTGGGTCAAATTGATCCAGATCTGGAAAATATTGCAACAGCCAGCTTAGGTTTGATGCTATATGATGGAAGATAATTATAAATTGTGTTGTTCAAACTATCAACTGTAAAATGATGGGTCTCCAATATAAGTTGGTTAAAATGTTGATTTTAATTTGGATTTACTTATAAATCTTGCAACTTGATTATAGCGCAACACTGTAATGTACATATACATGTAGTGATTTTCCCTAGGAACAAAACCTCCCTCTTTTATGCACACTTTTAATGATAGAGTTGTTATTTTTAGAGCTGTCTTTGAAATCCTGGTTGTGTGGAGGTACGGTAGAAATCATTCCCTGTAGTCACGTGGGTATTATCAGGAAAAAGAAGAGAGCAGTGACTCAGAACAGCAAGTCCCTCTCTGTTGTCAGGTAAACTGACTGAATAAATACAGTAAAAACTGTCTAATCTGACACCTGTATAATCCATTTCACTGTGAATTGCAACCTTTATAATTTTCAATCCTATTTTATTATGCCCCCCTTCGAAGAAGGGAGGGCATATTGCTTTGCTGCTGTCTGTCGGTCGGTCTGTCGGTCCGTCAGTCCATTTAGTTTCTGTTCATTTTCTTCACAACCGTTGCACATACTGAAATGAAATTTGGTATACAGATACATCAGGTGAATATCTAGGCCAATTTGTGTTTTGGGTAAGATCGCGCCATTTTTGATAGAGTTATGCCCCTTGGACTTAGAAAAATTCCACTTATTTGCAGTTTCCATTCATTTTCTTCACAGAGGTTGCACATGCTGAAATGAAATTTGGTATACAGATTTATCAGCTGAATATCTAGGTCAAGTTCTGTTTTGGGTATGATCGCACCATTGTTGTCAGAGTTATGCCCCTTGTACTTAGAAAAATTCCATTTATTTGCAGTTTCCGTTCATTTTCTTGCAGAGGTTGCACATATTGAAATGAAATTGAGTATACAGATTAATCATATGAATATCTAGATCAAGTTCTGTTTTGGGTACGATTGTGCCATTTTTGATAGAGTTATGCCCCTTGGACTTGGAAAAATTCCAATTTGGGGGAGGGGGCATAAGTGTTTTACAAACAGCTCTTGTATGTTTCTAGTTCTTTACACTTCCTATTTCATTACACTATGTAATTCAACACCCTGTCCATTCCATTACAAAATGTTTTCCATTGCATGTCATATTAAACAGGTTTCGCTGTGAGAGAATATTCCATTATTATATAAAAAATTGTTTATAACTGAAAAATTGCATAGATCATTTAACTTCAACAGTTCCTAGACAAAAAGTTTATAAAGATCGAAACAGAAGAGGCGCTTTTTCTCCTTAATTCAGCACCATTTTTTGACGTTTTTTTTGTTTATTTTCAGAGATCTGCGGAGAGTGGCAGAGGTGTGGTTAGATGGGTACAAGAGATATTTCTATGCCAGTCGTCCCTCGGCCAGAATGACCTCTCATGGCAGGTACATACAGGTATTTCTTACCTCTGTTGTCTTCAGAATCTTCCTAAAAGGTAGACACTATGAATATACGTGAAGATATTGGATGTTTATGCTGATGCATATCTATATACCGTATAACTGGATTTTTCTACGGGGTGCTATTTTTTGCGAAATTCTGCGATCAAGTCTTAATCACAAAAAATTGAATCGCAAAAAATACGTAAATAAAATCTGGAATTTTCAGTTGCGATCATCGAAGTTCTACTTTTACAGATACCGGAAGTATATATAAATAATGCCATTGCACGTTTTCAATCGTATTTTACAGGTAATTTAATTGATATCAACAACAACGATTGTTTTTCGAATAGATAAAACGAATTCCTAAAGATTCAATATTTATTTGTTCCTACATTGTATTTCATGATTTATTTATATGAAACCCGAATAGCATTTGTCGGTTTGGCTATTCCGTGGCTTGATCGGGTCCTTCGCCAGTGTTTACCAGATTTTTCTGAATCGGTATTCTGTCCTTGAGAAAAGAATTTCTTGTGTAATATTTCCCCTACTGGGATAATATAAACTCTTTATAATCATAAATGAAAGTTCATAGTCTATGGGAACTGGAACTTCTATAAATTAATTTCAAAGAATTATCGTCTCGGTTTCAATTCAAAATAACTGTGACTTTGTTTCTAATTTACCCTGTAAATAATAACCTATTAATTATAACAACACAAGGACGACCCACAGGTGTAGTGTCATCTATGTAAACACCCAATTAACAGCCCAAGGCCTTCACTGTTTCCAGGTGAGTCCAGACTGCATCTATTTTACGGTTGATTGGCGTGTATACAAGCGCAATCAAAACTTCGAGAGACAGAGAGTAAAATTCAATGAAATATGTGTAACGGGACCCAGGTTTTGGTCCGAGAGATAGAGAATTTCGAGAGATAGAAGTTCGAGAGATCAGGAGTAAATTTGCTTAGTTATATAGAGGAAAAAAACGGGACCGGAGGTTCACTTCGAGAGATCGGAGTTCAAGCCATCGAGAGTCACCTGTATCTTAAATTGCTTTGGTTTGTTCAATAAAAAATAAAAATAGACTTTATTGTTTAAATGTCTACTAATAAAATTCAATAAAAATAGACTTAATTGTCAAAGTGAAATCGCAAAAATTAAAATCGCAAAAAATAAACATACCTATTTCAGGATCAAATCGCAAAAATTTGCACCCGCATTAAAAACCAGTTATACGGTATATATTGATGCAACCAGATAATTCACCAGCCGAGGCTAATGGTATTAAAGAAGTTCTTTATTATTTTTTTTTTGGCCCTATCACTATATAATCACAGTGGCAAACAATTTCATCCATGAGTATTAAATTTATCCAGACACTGTTTCTTACAAGAGAGACAATGCTGTTTGTAGTGCATTTGTCCACTGACATCAAGGGGTGTAAGGGACAAAACTTTCAGAGGTTGTTGCCAAAATAAAAAGACTTTTAATATTAATAAAAAGGATACTCATTGAATGTTTTCTATAAGAAAACTACCAATACTAATTTAACAAGGATTATTTAAACCCAGAAAAATTAATCTTTAGTGTAGCGGAAAGGAGGAAGTTGCGTAAGCAGTTAAAGTGTCGGCCATTTAAGTGGTACCTGGACCACGTTCTCCCTCAGCTGAGGCCGCCGTCAGACGAGGACTTTGTCTACGGGAGGATCAGACAGGGGTCAGGGATGTGTATGGACATTGCCCGGGGGCATGTCCCGGTAATGGCCAGTCTCAGTGAGTGTTCCGAGGAAAAAAGTTCTCAGGTAGGGGAAAAACTTCATTTAATGATATTTCCACAATGCACAATACATTTTTGTGGGGGCAAATTTTTAAGGTTTGAGAAAAAATATTGATATTTGGGGATTAGATTTTGTGGTTTGAGAAGTGTTGAGTAGTAATGCATTAGATTAAATTTTACGTTTTGTGGCGGTCATGAATTCATGGTTATCTCCTAGCTTACCTCGAAAACAATGAAAAGTAAACCCCCACAAAAATTAGTGATTTCACAGTATGTTGATAGTGTGTTTCAAAGGGAGAAAACTCTTTAAATATTGTTACTAGTATTTGAAAACAATATCAAAATTAATTACCAATGAATGCCAATTAAAATCTTGCAAATTTCGCAGGAATGGACTTGGAAAAAGAAAGGAATGATAAAGAACAATGGAATGTGCTTGACGGCTGATGTAAAGGAGACGCATGGTTATGTTCTGATGCAGTATTGTAACGGTGCAAGTTCTCAGGTAATTTACAGTAATAGAATATGCTAGTTATATCATTGTATACTTTTTTTTAACTATGCAATATAATTTCTTTAAGTAATTGACTAGTGACTGTTGCATATTCAATTTCTTCAAATCCCTATCTAAAATACATATAAATGCTAATAAATAATAAGTATTCACTGGATCTTTTATGGCTCAATTACAGAACATTTCAAGGTGCATAAAGTTATCATTATACAGTAAATCATGCTTAGGAAAGTGTCAAAGGCAAATGCTTTCAATTTGTTTTAAATATGATTTATTAAATATTAATAATTGTGGGGCTATTTTATATTTTGATTTTTTATGAGTTTAATAGATGTACAAGTGTAAGAAAAGGAAATTTAAAACGAGATTTGTTTTGTATTTTCAGCTTTGGTTTAGGCAGAACAACATGATTGTTCATGAGCCATCTAAACAGTGTATTGACAGTCATAAAGCTGATATAGGGCTGGTGTTATCAGATTGTGATGGATTCATCCAGTCTCAACAGTGGACTCTGCCAAAGGAGGATACCAGGTGAAATGTGTTCAGTTCAGGAATAAGAATTTCTGTATACATTACTTGGGTAAATACTCTTCACACAGAAACTCGTACAATTTAGAAGACTGCTACTTGTAGTAGAATTTATACAAAGGTGTGACAGAAGAAATTGTTTTATTTTTGATTTTGTTAAAAAAAACACAGTGATTCTGATCTCCCCACAAAACTAAAAAATATAAGTAAATGTATGTTAATTTTGTGTGTTTTTGAGTACTAGTGTTAGGATAAAATGCATCATTTATGTGAGTGATATCACCTTTATCTATATAATTTTAAATTATTGAATTTTTTCCTGGGGTCTTCCAAAAACATATGTGATAGATGGATGTGTTGTAGCTATATTAAACCTGTGTATGAGTAAAATGATGTGTGTGTTATATTATGTGTTATATGCTGTTGTCTTTTAGCAATATTATAGCCAAAGAATTCTACAATAAAAATCTGTTCAAAGCAAATTGATGCGTGTTCTTTTTTTTCTTTGGAAAACCAGTATACTAAGTATTCCCAATATTCTATATATTCTTCAGATGTCTCTAGTTTGTTGTATTCTAAATGTTCTCTGACAAAATACGAATACACATTTTAACTTTCATGACTTTTAAAACATTCATGTTAACGTGCGAGTGTTTTGTTTGTTTGTTTTTAAGCTCACCTGAACTAAAACTGTGACATTGCGAGATCTGTTGTGGATATATGAAAGTGGATTTCCTAACTCTGCAACTGTAGCAAAACTATAATTAACCAAAGGTGGGCAGGAAAATAAGATTGACTAAAAACAACATTTCACATTTAAAGTTTAGCAATATTCATTTAATTTATTTGATGATTATCACCTATTATACAATGGAGTGATTTGCCCTAACATCAACCTTGCAGACATTTCTCTCTTGATGCAATGGCTTGTTTTGGACTTTAGCTGCACATTTTCTTTGTCAAGTTTTGAAAAGAAAGAATGGAACATTTTCTCTGATTTTATTATACAATGAACTCTGGTATGCAATGATCATTTTAAATTTGCACCATGTATAGATAATGTGTGCAAAGAAAAGCCTCAGTTTTTATTATCATTAATTTTTCACGTGAAACCCCATCTTATCCTCTTCGACATTTCTTTAAAAATTTACATTGTCATTATCAGAATTTGATCTGCAACCCCTTAGATCACGCAGCCACTATGAACCCCTCCCGTTCAATAAAAAATTTTCTTTATTAAAAATGGAAGTACATAATGCTCAAATGGTGACAGGTTTTGTGCAGCATACGTAATTAAACCTATACTAGCATTGTAAAGCCTTTTGTTGCAGTATTTATCTGCGATAAAGTATCGTAGACCAACGTGGGTAGTTCTTGGTTTCACAGACTAACAAATAAAAGATATTACTGGAGAGAAAAGTAGAATGATGACAACTTTTAATCGTACATTAATTTTAAGTTATGCGAGACAGGAAATCTGATATAATATGATTAAAAACAGAAATTAGATTTTTATACAGCTTCATGTACGTATGAATATCGTTTTTGAAAGTGGGGGAGGGAGGGGCATCCAGAAAAAAAAACAACTTCCTTGACAAAAAATTGCATATGGTTGAAATTTAGGCAGTACCTTATCGTAGTCTTGAGAATAATGTACAGAATTTTGATTTTAGGAGATTTGATTAGTAATTACAAAGTCCATATATCAACTTGATCATAAATTGATGACTGAAGTTTGTGCATATTCTATTATTTGTAGGAACGAATTATTTTTGCAATAAATTCAATTATGGTATAATAGAAGATGTGATCCATTTAATTGTACTGAATGTGAAAATTTTGTTAACGACAACTTGTTTTTATTTAGAGAAAAAAAAAGTTCATGCATGTACGTATAGCACTTGATAGTGAACAAACAATATTTATTACGTTTAAAAATATATTTATTTTAAATGCAACTGGAAAAATATTTTGAACAAAATTTGTAAGTAGGCCCAATTTCTGGGGGTTTTTTCTCGGGATCTTTCACAATCAACATCCTGTTTCTTCACATTTATGTAACACATATATCCCTGGAAGGCTCTTGGTCGATAATAAAAAGATGTTAAAAATATTCCGCCTCGGAAATAAGTTATGCGTAGATTGTTCATTGTCAATGACAGATTTTTACTCAGCATCAGCAAAATACCCTGTTTTTGTGGAAGTTCGGTGTCCTCTTTTACTCTAAATATAGAATTGTTTCCTGACGTCATCAGTAGTCCCAGAAGACGCGGATTTTGCTGACGGAGAGAGATGAAAATCCACATCTAGCGCTCCTTCTGCGTGCAAACATTAATCAATTTCTACAAATTGTCGTCTAATTAACCTTGTTACACAGTTAAGAAAATCTCCGACAGAAAAGAATCGGGGAGCACTATTGCGAACGTGGTGGGCGATTCTACTACGTTAGTGGAATTTTAACGGATCATAACATTTTCTAAAAGGGGGTGGGGGGGGGGGGGGGCAAGAAAAAAATTATTTTTAATTACCAAAACAAAAATTGACAAGCAAGAAAAAAAAAGTAGGGATGAAAAAAGGGGATGTGAGTAATGGGAATTGGGGTAAAGAAAGAAATTAATGTTTTCATGCCAAGACTGAGTTGATGTATGTAATATGTACTTAAAAGTTCCAGTTTCGTGAACGGCCGGCTCTAATAGAACAAAGAAGTCTTTTCTGTTACTGTGAAATCACTTTTCGGGGGTGGGGGGGGGGGGTTAATTTTCGTTGTTTTCGAGGTATGGAGAAAAACACGAAGAACTGCGAACGATAGTATTAGTGTCCCGCCTACCTCCAAGTCAATTTTCAAAAGTTAGGATATTCGAATGATTTTTTATATTTCTATTGGTATTTATAATTATGGATTTTCATTAAACATTGCTTATTTGGGAAAACAACTAGAGATTATTAAAATTTGGGTAAAACTCGTTTTTTTTACTAAAGAAATCAACTGAAAATATCTTTAAAACATCTTTACCCCACGTGACACAAAAATTCCTTTTTACGGGTAATATGGACTGAATTTCACAAATTCACACCCAAGCCTTTTGTGTTTCACGGGGGGGAGGCATGTTTATAGACAAAAAACGACAAAAATGCTTATTTTTTCAGCATTTTCCAAGTGCTTTACAACTGGAACTTTGTATTTACTAATATACAGGCCTAATTTTGTATGCACAAATCATATGAAAATATTTCAAGACTATTTAAGAATATGGTGATGCTTTTTTAAGCCCAATTTCAGTGGAAAATATCGTCTACCCCCCTCATTTCAAGAGCTGGAATTAAGGATAGTTTACTGTTTAGCACTGGTATTAAATAATTGATCAATTATCATTGGACTGATCTTTGTATTAAACAAAAATTGTATGGCCAAATTGTCATCAATATTAAATTAAATGGTTTTAAAATGTAGGCGGGAATCAAGAGCTAGCGTGCGTAGTTCTTTACGACCACCACGAAATGTAAAATTTCATATGCATTGCTACTAAACATTTTCCAACCATGAATTCAAATCCCCACTAACCAATATTTTTTCCTCAAATCTCGAAAATTTGACCCCACGAAAATATGTGATTTTACAGTATCTTTGAATTGATAAATGCTACCTTTCTGCTGCTAGATCTTCAATTATTTTGTTTCTTTTTTGCTCTTCTTCTTTGTTTTGTGGTGGTAGGTGTTTTCTTTTTAGTTCTATTGGTCAGAGACTAGAAGAGCTTATGCAATTGTAAGATATCGGTCGTGCATTTTTTCAAAATGTTACTTCTCTAAAAGTCTGATGTCAATTACATGTAATATAACTGGCCACACAAGTACACAACACTAAGAATAGATACTAGTCTTTAATTTATTTATCGCATTTGATTAAGATGAATGCTGTAGCCATGGTTAATAAAAACAGAAAGTTCTGTGAAATCCATTAGTTTGATTTCAATATAATTTGGCACACAAGACTTCAGTAGACTAAACTAAGATTATACATGTATATTTTTTTTTTTATCGGTTTCTGGTCTCGATGAACGGCGTTTTCATCGCTGTTCTAATTAAAATCAAAAGTTCTGAAAAATTCTTTTAAAAGGCTACTCTGCATATACATGTAGTTTTAGTCGGATTTAAAAAAAATTACCACAAAGAGAAACAGTTTCGTCAAAGGTACTATTAGTGAGCTCACAAAATTATACCCCTGCTGCATTTATTCAATTGTCCAAATAGATTGTTCCAAAATTTAATGCATTTTTAATGGACTAAAACTTCTCCCATAGAGAGCAGAAATGTGAATAATCCTGTTAGTTACCCATTATACTCCTGGCCTGAGCGTCCGATGATTCTCCATTAACAAATTATAGCCTGGACAAAATTGCATATTCAAATAGACAGGAGACCAAGATTATTTTTAATACCACCACCCCTTTCCGTAAACCTCAATTTGTCAGGTCTATAGTTGATAATCTTGGATTGTGTTTGCTTATAATTTTTCCAAACGTACTGATGATCAACTTCTGCATTTATTTTATTGATAGCGACTTTTACTTTGAGTTATCCTTCTTTTGAAATAATTTTTAAAAATTTTTACTGATCATCATAGTACCTACAGAGGTAGTCTTCAATTGCTCTGAATGCACGAATGATAAAAATAACAAAGATTAATTATTATAATTGAAACTGTTTTTATTAAAATACATATTAAACTACAATATGAAATTGACAGGTTGCAGACGTGACATTTATGCCACTTCCGACACCCTTTGACCTATATAACAATACAAAGTAAGGTTTTCTGACAACCTTATTAACAAACAACATAGTATATAATAATAATAATAATATAATCTGCACCAATGTTGAGAAAGGGGGATACAGGCCAGCACACAGAAAACTTGGGAGAATTGCTGATCAAATCAAAAAGGTCATGACCTCCTTGTCTAACTGAGGGCAAAAAATGTCTCTGGGAGAAACTGTACTATTCATTTTGCTCTTGCATTTATGTGGTAAATATATAAGGATAAATTTACACCAGCACAGGTGAATATGATTACAATGAAAATTTATGTGCTGCAAGCAAAAAAAAAAAATTTAAATCAAAGAATTGATGATATCTTTTGCATTGACCACATTTACAATATAATTTCATCATTCTCATTTTGTTGTTAACATTTTCCCAATTTCCAAAAAAAATTTTTATCTACAATGCAATTCTTCCAGTGGCTTTCTCATGCAAACCAATACCATTTTATCTTACAGAACCCCTCTATTTTTGCCCTATCTAAATGCATATAACAGAACAAAAAAGCAAAACAAAACATGGTGAACATTTTGTACAGACAGATATAGCTTATACAGAATATCTAAAAGGCAGAAATGTGCTTGGACCAAGGTAAACACTAATAAGAGTTACAATGATTCAAGACAAGGCATTCAAAAAATACATAACTATTCTCTGATAAATTATTTTATGACATTGTGCAATATGGATTATTTTGATAATAAAAAAAATGTTTTAATTATATTATTAAGTTTGTGCACATGTCAGTTATAAAATTTCCAGTAAAATATTAAAATCTATGGAATTTTACATGTTATATATAATGTGAATTAATTTCCAAAATTGTGAAGAATTTTAGAAATTGTCTGTTAAAATTTGCCCTCTTCAGATCAAATGACTAAATTGGCCTGAATGAAACCTTTATTTAACCTCCAGGCAACTTTTTTTTTTTTATCATTCTAAAATTTTCTTATCCTTTAAACAGCTTTTTTGCATGCACTTGATCATTATAATACTAATGTAAACAATTGAAAAAATTAATTTCCCTTCCTACCAACACATTTTATTTATCTTTTGTCAGGAAAGGACAAGTAAGCAAACATTCTTTTAAATATATATATAGCCTTGGTTTCATACACCTATTAAAAATTCTTTCAATAAAAATCACGAAATGCTTTCAAAACTTAAACTAGCACTTTTGTCAAAACATAAACATATACATATAAAATCAGTTAAATTCAGCACTATCAGTAAAATTTGAAAATACTAAAACTAGCATCATATATTCCACATTTATTTCATTGCTTGATGAAAATGTGAGGAAGAAAACTTTTTTTCCCCCACTTCATTCAGTTGCTCTTAAAAATCATTTGGGGAACAGGGTAAACATTTTTGAAATTAACAAGAAAATTTTTACCACAAAAAATTTGATCTCTTGATCCGAGAATCAATCAAAAATTTTTTGCACACTCACTTAATGAATGACATTAAAGTAATTTCACTTCAAAATATTTTTTTTTTATAGCTACTACTACTCAGTGCTTTTTTCTCCATTTTAAATGTAGCCAGGTGAACACATACATGTGTACTATGTACAAAAAGGTTATTATACATAAAGCAGATATAGCTTAACGGAAGAAGACAACTCTACACAACAATCACAAACTCTCTATAAGGATGTCGTAAAAAATCGACAAGTACATGTATTTTGTGTGTAAAGGTAATTGTTCCATCTCTCCAAAATGTCCCCCGTTTGACATTTGAATTTCTTTTTCACTTGCAGCTTTAAGCTGCTACAGAAAGCACTGTTGATAAATAACAATTTGTTCTTCCCTTGATACATAATGTACAATCTAAGAAAAAAAAAAGTTTAGAGCTGGACTTCTATTTCCAGCTTTTTAAAAAAAAAAAAAAAAGACAACTAGTTAACATAAAATCCACTTGCTGAAGTTCTAATTAAAAAAAAAAATGGATGCACATAATATATATACATGTAATGTTTAGGTTGATACGATGAAAATGATAAAATGCAAACATTAACAATATGGTGTCTCACTCGTGTTATGATCGAAACAAGAACTCGCAATAGTTTAACATAATACTTCTTTGTTCAAAGAGCAACATACATGTACACCTATGTATATATCTTCACAAGCAGTATGTGAGCTGGTATAATATAATGTAAAACATCCTCAACAGACCGGATAGCTGCTCAAACATCTAATACCTGACAATGACAGACGTGTAGAAACCATTCTGAATCTTAGTAACAAGAGAGGGGAAAATGTGTCCAAAAAAATGGGATAAACATTCATAATTGATACAGTAACACAGTGACAACAATTGGAGCTCATTAATTACACAATAAATTCATTTTGTAGCATCCATATACAAACCTCATAAGGTTTTTCTTATGTATCGTTTCTTAAGTCTGTGCATAATTTTTTTCAATCTTATTTTCTCCTCCTCTCTCTACATAAATATTCAAAATTGCATCTGCCAAAAAGTTAGGTATATCACTATAGTTACAGGATCACCATGGTGACTGAGACAAAACATATATATATACTTTTTCAATCTCCTTCATTTGAAGATTTCTTCTCCAAGAAGTCCTGTGCATCTAACATTTCTTTCAACAAATCACAAAAAGTTACAATTCCCTCGGACTTGAGTCTCTGAAAGTATGCGATCCCCCGCTCCCCTGCCTGCCGTATATGTGTCAATAATAAGAGAACAGAGGGTACATGTCGTACATTGTCTGGGTGATATTTCTGTGCAGTGTCCACTATGGCATCAAGCAGAGCCTGTTGCATATTGTAAATCTGGTTACAGCTGGCCAGTCGGCGTACTTCTACAATGTATAATATTATCACAGTCAGTCATCTTTATGTCAAACACATCCTTAATATACAATGTATATTACTTACACCTTCAAAGCTTGATAGCCAAGAAAAAATATACATGTATTTGCTACACATGTATAAAGCTTTAAAGAAAATTGAAATTACGGTAATGTCAACAAAGACAAAATACTTATACATGTATATAAATATAATAAATTTCTAATCTCTCTTCAAAACACTAATGGGTACGTCTATCAGAAAACCTTACAAAATAAGACAATTTTTAATATGAAACCTAGTATACTTTGCAAGCTGGTGGGTACAGATATGGCATTTACAAGTCTTAAAAGCTTGTTTACTAATTACACATCTTTGGCAAAATGACAGCAATTTAAATGAGCGTTAATGAGCTGAAAAATCAAATACAGCCATTGATTTTCATATTTCAATGACAGCTAATATATTGATTGATACTGGGACTGAGAAGAATAAAAATTGTAACTTTTGTAAACATCTGCTGCATAGGAGTCAACAAACTTGCTGGTTATTTCATTTTATCTTTGATAATAAACAAGCTGTTACATGACCTCATGCTGTTTATCTGGATTAGCACACAATTCTCTGAATTTCCTCGTATCTGTTTCCAACTTTTTCCAGCAGTTTTGTCAAACATGTTCGGTATAGAATTATACATTCATCAGCAGTAACCACATGCATGAAATGTGTGGGCGTAAAAAATTTCAATTCATTGATTTTCAGATAAAGTTTACAGTTCTTTATCAAATTATTTTAACAGATGGGACTTCTCCATGATACTTGTAATCAAGAACCATTACTTTTAACAGCTAATTTAGGTTTAAGTGTAATTCTTATTAGACATTTGTACTTAACTAACATCAGAAGTCCAGGAAACCTTTGACTTCAATTACATCCTTTATTTTTTTGAATGGGATGAATTTACAACTGTGAAGAAGTCAAATATAAACGTACTGACCTTTTCACATCTACTACTCTAGTCTATGAATGGCCTTATTCACATAAAATTTCTGCTTTTACACAATTTTAAGAGAGCATCCAGTCAATTAAATACCAGCATACCCATAAAAATGTATAGCCAACATGGTTTAGTGTTTTACTGCTTACAGTGAACATATTTGGTCTAATTCAATCTAATTAAAATTACCAGGGTAGATGTTCCGAATTCACTACTGCCTTTCAAAGCTGTAGTCGATTCGGAACATCTAATTTTAATAATATTGGGTCTAATACTAACTTGACCTAGACGTTTTCATTTTTGGCTGTAAAGGCATCCAGTCATTAAGAAGTGGGTTATATTAGGTTGTTAATGAAGTTATTTTTTAATTACCTGCGTTAACAAGAACCATGGCCTGTAACAGGAGAAGTTCATCTTTGTGTAGGTGGTTTTGCATCATCTGTTCAGAAACCGCTGCCACTTGTTCAAAGATCTCCGCCATTTCTATGGTACTCCAAGATGACCTATTCATAATTTATAAAATATTGGTTAACATGATAACATCAACATTTGTACATGAACCCAAAGTCAAATTTCTTCTTCAGCCAATTATGTGCAGAAATGGGGTTTATTTTCATGTCAAATGCTAATCTAAACCCATTCTGACATTTAAATATACCATATTAGATGTTGAAAAAATATGTTTTTAATATACAGTAAATAGGCCAAAAACATGACAAGAAGTCATGCATTATTGTGCAACAAGTATGAAAATAACACAAGAAGTAATAATGAAAGAAAGAAACTATTAGTTCAGAACTCCATTTTCCTTCCAATTGACTTCTCAGAAAAAGAAAAATAAACACCACCCACACCCACTTACTTGATGAGAAAGACTGATAGCATATTGACAAAAATGGTGTCATTACCTGTCTAGCACAAGGTCAGGGGCAAAGGCCAGACTTTTGCCCCCATGTTCAATAGATCTAAATGCACAGTTCAATAGGAGGAGTTCCATCCAACAGCATTCAATCAAATGGACCTGGTCACTCAAAGATAGATCTGTGTAACCTAGAAAAAGAAATAACAAAACTGTGGTCATCCTAATGGTCACATCATAATTAACAAATCACAAACTGCAATGGAAACAACTTGTCATTAATATTTGATTTTCCTGCACTTAGGACCATGGTTCTTGACTTCCTGTAAGCAATTAATTCTGGTTATACTATTTTTTTTTTATTTTACTGTTTATTGTTGCTTTTAGTGTACATGTATGAATCTGTTAACTGACTTATAAAATTTAAAGTATATTGATTTTATTTTATTCTTCATATATAACTTAATTAACACAAAGTGATGAATCAGCATGCATACTTAATAAAATTGCAGAATCTGTAGTCATTTCATAAAAAAACGAATTAGTGACCGAGTTTTAAATGCAGTGACTTCCTTTCACTGAAGAATAATTTTATGGCATCTCTGATCTACTTTTTTTTAATTTAACTCCCTTGTGATTATAATGGAAATGCCAAATATCTTTTAGTCTTAAAACATCCCTTATCGGAAGTCAAGTGTAAACTTGATAAGGTACAAAAGAGATGTTACATAATAAACATTTTAACGATTGTCTTTGCATCTTTCATGACTACTGGGAGTTTTCTAACATTATATCAAGCACCAGTGCATGACTACAATGCAACAACTTATCAAATTAGTTCACAAATAAGGCCTTCTCATTTATACACCAGTGTCATCATAATCGCTGATTAAAATCAGCTAGAATTTCCTGATACGTAGCTCTGATACTATTTGTGTCAATTTGAAGTGTTTTAGATTGCCTGTTGTAATTAATCATTTGCTAGATGGGTAACAATTTCATTGTGAACATGTATTTTTTTCCTCTCTCTCTCCACTGAGCTTAATTATATTGACTATTTTCAGTGAACGTCTTCCATTCCATTATAAATTAAACCATCTATCATATTGATGGTACGTATAGAACAAAAGATGTCTGCAACACTTATGAAACTTTGATGCTCAATTCAACTTAATGGTGATTAGTTTTCCCTGTATATTTTCCCCAAGATGTTACGCAATATATTGCAAATTAATCGCCTTTGGCGGGATGTCAATGATTGGGAGTATAGTCTATATCTAACGACCTAAAGACAATCGATCTATATCTAGAAAGCCAAAGACAAACAAATATCACTGTGTTTATGTTCCTCTTTCCTTTTTTTAACCCAGACTCCACCTTGATCTAAATGCATATTTAACTGCAATTTTGACACAGCTGAATTCCCGATTGAGGGCATAATACGCTAAAATTGTTTCTGGTTCACTTTCATTAGGTGTTTGATGATTATCAGACAATTTTTATATATAAAATCCTAGTTGTAGATCACACAAGATTTGAGAGATGTGCGATTCTTGGAAAGAAAAAAAAAAGCCATTACCAGCATATATCGTGTTCAGCTGTTTGAATTTATTATGTACCCTGAGGATTGTGACCGCTTTCTGTTTATTTTCTCCACACACAATTTTCATGTTAAGTTATGCAAAACTTAATGTTTTGACTCTCTTCAACTTTGATCCAAATTATTTTCTCCCCTTTTTCAACACTGTTTTTGTATCATTAAAATACAATTTTATGAAACTCTGCATCAATATTCTTTTATCATCTCTGTTTTAATACAAACAGGAGTTTTGTTTGATAAACCAATTTACACTTTTTATTGTTTGAATTTCTGTCGATATTAAAATTGCATGATTTCAGTAACATTTTAAGGTTGAGATAAACAATGCCATAAAACTCCTATGCAGGTCGAATCATGCTCCTTTTTAAAAACAATTACTTTGGTGAAATTTCAGTTTACTGAATTCAGATAGGGTTTTTAAATTGCGGCAATTAACAGGGGAAAACATATTGCAAGATTACATAGTAAGCCAGAGAGATTTATTCTCCAAATTTCACATCAGTATGAAATAATGCATGAATTACTTGTCTTTTGTAAAATAGCATTAGCTTTTGAATCAACACTTAACATAAAATAATATTTTCACCTAATATTAATATATTGGTCATTCTTCTACTTTTTTGACTCCTAGTACAATATGCATTGATGCAATTAAAATCAGATCTACATTAAGATTTAGCTGACTAACTGATGAATATTTCTGAACTCATTTTCTATCAGATTTTCTCTAGATATAAATTTTGCCACCAAGCTTACATAAACTAGAAAACTGACCAGTCAGCAAGGGCCCCGCCATGGGGTAAAATTAAAAGGGTGCAGCCTACGGAATGATTAAAAAATGTACGAAGAATAAGCAACAGCAACTGTATTCTTAAAATTTCAAGATAATTCCTGAACATTCAAAAATCTGAAAATAATATTCTTGTACTTACATTAGGCAGTAAAGAACGACTTAACATTGAATGTATATTTAAACAATTATGAAGCTTGTGTTATATAAAATCCAGCCTTCAATGAATGCAAATATCATGAAGGCTTGACCTTAACTTTGAACAAACAGCAGTTGCAGACAAAGGTTTTCATTAATCTTAAAGTGACAGATAAAGAAAAGCCTACTCAATTTTTTGCAGCAGGCTAGATAATTAATCCCAAGGGATTAATTGTACCTCTCTCATCATTTTCTTCTAAAGTTACAATAAGAACTTTTTTCAGTATTAATGATAGAATGGGGTTTTTATACAACTACCTTAAAAATTAATAATATTCTTGAATTTACATAAAGTGAAAAAAAGTAAATCAAAAAATCTTCTTTAATCTATTTCTTGTTTTTAGAATTCAATAAAATCATAACTATTAAGCAAAAATAAATTATGAAAATTTATATTTAAATCCACATTTCAGAGTGTTCATAGCATTCCAAATTGACTTAACTTCAAAACAAACTTCATTTGCAGACAGAGGTGGTAATTCATCTCAATGTGACAGATAAAGATAATGCTCTGGATTTTCTTCAGGAGGAAAGCTAATTAATCCCAAGGGACTCATAGCAGCATTCAGTTTACAATGGGAACATCTTCAGCAGTTATCTCTCTTTGCCAATGCATTCTTATATAAAGTTAAGGAATCTACCCCACCACCCCAGCTCTAAACTAGGTGACATAGAGAAACAAACTTAGCTCCAAAATATGTATTTCTGCCTACTGAACTACCATACCAAATTTGTACTTGATTGAGCAACCATAAAAAAGTTGCCCATTCATTCTTATGCATAGTTTCTACTCCAAACCAGAAGACATAGAGAACTAAACTTAGCATCAAAATATGTATTTTTGCCTTGAACTACCATTCCAAATTTGAACTTGATTGGGCAACCATAAAAAAAGTTATTAGAAAAAAACAGAAAATTTGTGGACGGAAGAGTGACAGACGGACAGACGGACAGACAGACAGACAGACAGACAGACGGACAGACAGAGTGATTACTATAGGGCACCCGCAAATCCTTGCGGGGCCCTAATGAACATTTACATAAGTTATTTAGGGACTTCAGTATTACAGTGCAAAGCACCTATCAGCTGAATCACTCTGAATGCATTTCACAGTCCGGTTATCTAGGACATTTGCAGCCCAGTTGAGAAAATATACTGCTTACCACTGCATGGCCAGGGACATTTTCTAGCCCAGTTGAAAGGGTGTTTACAGCTTACTGTAGACATTTTTAGCCCAGTTGAAAAGATGTACTGCTCACTTATAAGGGACATTTTTTTTAGTCCATTTGAAAGGATGTTTACTGCTTACTTTAGACTTTTTGGCCCAGTTGAAAAGATGTGCTGCTCATTAATTAGGGACATCTTTAGCCAAGTTGAAAAGAATTTCAAGTACTAGTTGCCTGCTTAAAAATTTGGTGTATTTTCTCCCAGTTGAAAGATGGGATATTTTTAGCCCAGTTAAAAAAGAAGCAGTTCTTACCAGGGACATTTTTGGCCCAGTTGATAAGGTGCACTAACTCCCTCTCTGCCAGCTTGACCAGTGAGTTGAGGAGGTGGACCTTGGTGGGCGGCTGACCATGGTTGTGGTGGCTCTCCAGGACTGGCAGCGCCGCCTTGTTCAAGGCCTGAAGTATGATCACAGTCTGGGACTTCCTAGCTGACTGTTAAAAAGAAAATAGAACTGTTCCTAAGGAAAGTTTTAGCCTTGTCAAAAATTTTAAAAAACAAAAACATGGAAGCACTTCATTTCTGCATATATCTGCAGAGATGATTTCTTATTAAATTTCCAAAATAAATTAGTTATTTAACTTGAAAACTTTTCACTTATTTTGTAAAATTGATAAGGATCGAAATTTTTATCATAAATGAGCTTCATGTATAATTACATTTCCCTATACTGAAGAAAAGGTTGACTTATCTTATTTAAACAATACTTTGGTTATAAAATGTATTTGAAATTACTATCTTTGATCTGATCAGATAAGCCTTCAAACCTCCAAGGTAGCTCTTACCTTTGCTGGGTTGGGGCTGCCGCTGGTAGAATTGACCGTGTTGTCGGACGAGTCTGCACGACTCCGTTTGGTGGCCGTTGGTTTGGACATAGAAATGCTACCTTTCCTCTCCTTTCTCTGACTCCCTGTAAAGATAATATTTAGTTAGATCTTATAACTCTGCCTACTATATCAGTGCAAATCAATATTAATGCAAAAATTTTTGAAGTTATATAACTTTGTTTCAAACAAAAGTTAATTAGGGATTTCCATTTAATCTTTAAAAAAAAACTGAATATGATCAATTGCTGACATTTTTAAAAAAATCTTTTTTCGTTGACAAAAGGTTAACTTTCAAAATATTGGAAGGAAATATCAAATCATATTACATGTACAAAAAAGAACATGATAAACAGTTATCAGAAGATCCTTCAAATGTATATATGAATTGTATACATCTATAAGGAAACAAAGTTCACACCAGGCTGCAATGGAAACCTGTCTCTTAGTTTCCCAAAACCATCGTCAACTATTCCTAATGAAGTCACTTTTAACACACTTTTACACTATATAACAGAACAGATTGCTTGCCAGTTTTAAACCACTCGGGGAGTTGCATCAATGCAAATTTGCAGACTTTGCACCAAAAAAAAGTGGTGTTGACATTTCTCACCTTACAACTGAGTTATCTGTTCCGCAAATCTGTGATGGCTTTGTACTTTGTAAACCTGACTATTGACCAACTTTTTTTTTATATATATATTTTTTTTTCGAAATTTTGCACAGCTGAATACTCAGCATGCGGAAACTTGACACTGAGTACACATCACTTTTATATACAACACAGTTAAACGCATTATGAGTATTACCAAGGGTAAAATACTATAATATTATATAAGTCATGTAGATTTTTCTCTTTGAAGTTATGAACTAGATCCAGGATGCAAACCAAAAAAGTTTTCCTTTCATGTCTCATGTAAAATAATTAATATGGGACTTACTGAGCTATTAATTCAGAAATGTGATGTTTTGCCTCTAAAAGTACAGATCCTTTTTTTGATAGCCTTAAATTGATCTACATATCAGATCTGACCTAATATATCATTCGGATGAGCACATTTGTTATCCCAGTTGAATATGCCACATATTTAAACCAAGTTCAATGTTTATTTGATATTTTATAATTATTAGATCCAGAATAACATACTTGGAAAGTTTATTGCACAAAAATTGAGCCCTAATTCCCTTCCTCCCTTCCTAAGTACCAAAAAAATGTTTTTCATCACGAGTTGTAATAAAAAAAAGTCATTTAGCATGTTCTACAAAAATTAAATTTTTAATGGTCTTACAGAAAAGTTCAATCAATCATCATCAACTCAAAATTTATTACCTCTTGTCTTTGGTACCCCAATAATCAAAAAAGGCATAAATATATTTTCTTATACAGCTTAATGATCTCTTTATTGCTTAGCCATAGATACCGGGGCTATTAATTAATTTCTAGGACTTTAGAGGAAAAAAGTAAAAGTTTTTGAAAAAGCTGAGACAACAAGACGCGCATTACAGATTTTTTTGAGACACATGTGACCTTGACCCAGTTGTTTATAATTATGAAACACATTAGCAACCCACATCTTCCTACAGGAATATGATCTATCTTGTCAATCCAGTCCCACTGATACAACAATAAATGTTAATCACACATTATTAGCCATCCAACAGGATAAATGCTTATTAAAACACCAATTCCCATTAGACAAGAGATTCTGTAATTATTGGACGGGACTATAAATTTTTTTAACCAAAGCATTTATTGAAAATCAATGACCTGCAATTTTACCTTTATGCAATTATCTTTTTTTTTTTTGGCAAATTAATTGTTCCTAAAACTGTTATTTTGAAATTTTAAGATTTTTTTATATGATATTTTCTGAAAACTATAAACTAGCTGTCAGGTTGTTTGTCTTTTAATAAAATGTGGTGAAAATTTCTTTTTCAGGCAATCTGTGGTAGAAAGAGATCCAAAACCAATACAAAAACTTGTTAGAAGAAAAAATAAACTCCAAGTGAATTACATTGATATAGGTACATCAATCAGCATTCAATAACCAGTAATTATGAATCAGTAGAACTGCTAGATCAGTCCAGGACCTCTATAATAGAGCACTTTCCTTTCAACTAATCAAGTATTACATTACTTGGTGTTGCAAAGGAGACAATTTGGTCATTGATTTTACTAATGTCTGGCCTTTGGCTAGACTCACTATTCATATAAACCAGATTTAGAACACTTAATTCATGATTTCTCATTTGCAATGACCACAGACTGGCAGCTATTCTTAGAAGGAAAAGAAAATTAGTACATTGTAATAAGCCACCTTGCATGCAACAAATCAAAAAGCCTCTGTAATGACATTCTAAGAAAAAGGCACTTGTAGTTATTATTAATTAAAGAGCGAAATGAAATACATCAAATATTGGTTTGTAACTAAGTGTTTGTTCTCAGTGAATATTTGTTTTTACTTTGCAGGGTTGGACTCTATGCATTTGAATAGCAGGGGACATTAAAAAGTAAAATGGGGTTTGGGGTTCCTCTCTTATTAGGAGGTTTAGGGAGAATACCAGAATAACCAAGGGATTATGTCGACATTATAGGCAAGGAAATTCCCTGGCCCCCAGGACTGGGGGTACCCTTCACAGTGAGATTCAAAGAGGCAGAAACTGCTATCAAAACTTGTAAACCTTCCCCTGCATACCTCATATACTCTGACACAAAAAATAATTAATAGCCTAAAAAAGAACAAATTCCAAATTTAAGATTTTTCTCTATAAACTTACCTTTATTCATTCCCACTTCATAGCACTTGCGTAATCTGCATGCCTGACAGGATTTTCGACGATGTTTGTCTATAGTGCAGGTATTGGTAGCTGGGCATACATAATCGACTGGCCCTGAAGAAAAATACGCAAAATATATCACAAATTACAAATTAATAATGAAGCAATCTTGATGTCTGACTCAATCGAGATCTGTCATACATGAATATTTCATTAGACAAAGAATCTTGTAAAAAGATGATCAAAAAATACAGAGTCAAATTCTTGTATTTAATTGAAACACTGACAAATCAGTAAATTGTTGACTGCACTTTCTAGGTGAAAATTCACCTGTTATTCTTGATGCACATAAATAAGGTGCCTAGCACTAGAGAAAAGTCTCTTTGTATCAGCTCCCTAGTGCATCACTAACAAACTGCACCCAGAGTTCAAAAGACCGAGGGTGGTATGGAGATGAATGCCTTTGTGATTATATCCATAACTTGACCCCTGAGGTCAACAGTTAAATGTTGAATAATTTGAACCAGTAGCTTTTCGGTGCAGTCTAGGTTCACAGAGTAGAATAATACTGCATTAAGTGCAATTTGTTCGTTAATGTCCTTGCACCATCTTATTGATGTAAATGTTATAATTACCATGTACCCAGACTGTTACATATTAATTTCTGTCACATTTACATGAAAAGAAATAATAAAAAAAAAATTAATCCACACTCATGTGAAAACTAAGCACTCCCTTGTAATACAACTTTCAGTCCATTCTGCGGAGAAAGCATTACACAAACCTGAATTTTTAATAATTTTATCAATATTGTGGAGGAAGACCTAAATCAGTCTAAAATTATCACACGAATCAATAACCCTCTTGCGGATAATTTCGCCTGTCTCACGCAGTTGTCCTGGGATATGTTAAAAGTTAATTCTCATTTCCTATTGCCACTCCTTCCTAAAAACTGCACTTTCAATATTCCAATCTGAACTACAACTAATTGTGATGATCAAACTATAAATGCGAACTAAAAAAACATTTGTGGGTCGAATTCATGTAAAGAATCACATATCCTGGGTCTTTGACCTTTATCTATCTAGGTCACTTGTGCAATTCACTTTTTTTCCTCCCTTATCTTTCAAAAAAAAAGAAAATTTAAAAATGTTTTCTCATATTTTTTTTAAAGTCAATTGAATTGAAGGACACAGTAACATGCATGTTACAAAAATAACACCTAGAAACCTATAGACATGGGATAAATACCTTGAGTTCATCATGTTCATATATGTTACTTACATAACATTAAATTAATTGGAATAATTTTAAAAGTTCAATGCAAATAAGATTTTAAAAGTGAAGATCTGCAGTACAGAAAAAAGTCAGAATGAACATTGAATTTGTATGCATACCTTTAGGGTTACAGAAAACAATACATATCTAAATCCTGTACACCGTGAAATATTTTGTTTACATCTAAAACAGGAAATGCAGATCCTGAATGAATAAACAAACACAATCTTCACTTCCGTGGCTTATAGTTTTGAAAATACAGCACAGTGCAAAAATAAGCTCCAAATTAGTAACTTGGTTTGGGCGGCCGCAGGGCAGTCAAGTGCAGTGCAACAAAGAGAGTCTATTATGGCCCTGTCTGTCACAGTTTATCTCAGAAAGGCACATCAATTACAAATTACACAACACATTGCCCTATATTTTACTGTTTGTAAGCCCATATCCTTTAAGATTATCATAAAAGCCTGCACCATTTTACAAGCTACAAAATCCATTATTGGCAAAAAATAATGGAAAGACTTTTTTTTACACTATCAGATAAATCACAAGCTCTGTACAATTTATTGTCCCAAATGACCTGGATTACAAAGCGTGGAAGTATGTTGCCCAATCACTTAAGCCCTGGCTAAAAATGGAATGGTCTTTATATATGCGGACTGGTAAATCATATATGTCTTTGATGTACGCTCTCTCCAAGAAATATTAATTGTGTACTTGTTCACCCAGAATTCTTATCAAATATAAAAATGATTAAATCTAACATCCACTTTTTTATGCATTCAGATTATAAAAAGCTATAATAAAAAACAAATTATTGAAATTAATATCAAGATCATGATGAGCGTGGTTGGTATTTGAATGTCAAAGTTCCATTAATTTTTAAACTGAAAAATGTGAATTGTAATATATCTAGGACAACGGCTAGAAAATAATTATCAAATAAATTATTTAATAAATATGATGATAAAATCTGACAACTGTATATGCATGTATCCTGGAGCTTATAACTATCAGACAATTAGACCCCCCACCCACCCCCGCCACAAATTTCCTTTCCTAATTCGTATGCACCTGAGTCTCTAACATCTTTGCAAATTTTTTAATTTAAAGAGGACATTGACTTGCACCATGCTGATGTCTGTTTAAAGCTGGAAAACCACAAATTGTAAAACCCAACAACAGTGTGTAGACAGGTTTTATTAAAATAGAACAGACTGATTGCATTTATAGAAAAAAAATTACTTTATCCACATGAAATTTAGATAATCATGTTCAATCTATTGGCTTCAATATAGGGTGCAAAATCAATTTCTCCTACAATTTACATTCACAAGGGACACAATGTGTGTTGATTATTATAGGATTAAACAAATAAATCACAAGCAATGATATGAGAAAATAATATTGACAAAGTTTAATTGGTTCAAGTTAAGAATTTCAAGAAAAAAATTATTATGCTGTACGTGTTTTCAAGAGAAAATGATTTTTTTTTGTGTGTTACAAAAAAAACCGCATACAATGTATGGGAATTTTCTATTCAATTAATGCTTGCATCTGTCTGGTTGGATGTTGTCAAGGACGATTGCTTATTTACATTTTAGACATCAATGTCATGAATGCCATAAAATTGTAAAAGTACATCATGTGACAGGGGCACACCAGTTTGTCTGGAACTGCTTGTGTTAGAATTAGTAGTAATGGATTCAAGTCACCAGAAGTATGCTCCCTGCAATCTCTTAAGGCTGCACCTGCATCTTTGATAGCATTATGAGGGACAATAAATTGTGCACTGCATCACTTTTCTCCTAATGCACACATACAGTTGAGCTTGGATATTTGAAAGCCTTGATATCTCAAACACCACAGATATCTTGAAGTGATTTTTCAGTTCCAGGCCATAATTTGAGTATTTGATCCTGGATATCTTGAGTCCTCAGATATCTCGACAGAGTCTCGACAGTCCCATCAAGTTCAAGATAATGAATTTTGACTATACTTATCTGATTATTTTAAACACTTAATTATGCATAACTGTCTTAATTATCTCTGATTTTCATTTAGGTAAGTCTTACCTTGTATGCTTCTTTTGAAGAAGGCTTTGCATCCCTCACAGGACCACACCCCATAGTGGAACCCCGAGGCATTATCACTGCACACCTGGCATAGCTTGTTTGGTCCATGACCTAGATATTGGAACACAGTGAGCGATGAATTGAGATATTGTTTAATTACCAATACTGAACATGCCTATAAATCTATAATATGTAGGTCAAGTTGATGTGTCAGTCTGGTCCTGGGAGAGTCTTCATGTCTGTGGGGACCACAATTATTGATTATTACTAAAAGTCAGTCAGACATTGGTTCAGACCAACATTAACGCTTATGTAAGACATAGCAGGGGCTGTAACTAATTGGAAGACCTACACTAGAATTGTCACCAAATTGGATCATTTGTCTATAACTAAAACATGATGGAACTACATGCTTCTGGTATTTCATGAAATTGATTGGTATGATTGGTATGATGAATCTTGAACATAGTCAATATGTCAAATACATGTCATTTCATGAATTAGAGTTAACTTTTTGACACTGTAACTAAATATCAAGCTTTCTTTTTGATATACCTACCAAAAATTAATAGTTTATAAGTGATGAAGATTAAATTTACAGACAAAGAAATCTGAATATTACCCAAATAAGCCATTTTTATAATTATGTGTGTACCTGTAACAGCACTATGCTTTAGTTTTCTTCCATCTGCGAATGAGAGAGAGGGGTCTAATAGGGGGAGAATCCGCCCGTCATGATCGCGGAACTCCAGGGTGGTGGAGGAGGGGACTTGATTATGCATCATGTAGGGCATGGACAGAAAACTGCCCTGGGGTACCATGCTGGGAGAGTGGTGGGATCCATGCTCCTCCTTAGGAACCAGTTTTTCGATGGACTCTCTGCAATTACACATAAAATATTAGTTTAATTAATTGGCTGTTAATTAGTATCATCTAAATTATCTCTCTAAAATTCTCACTCTCTCTTTCTCACTGTCTGTCTTTTTATCTTAGAATTGCACTATATGCCTTCTGATGCTAACATATCCCCCTCCATGCCATCAATTATATTTTTGTATTTTTATCAAGTCATGCTGGCTTCTGTGCAACTTTTTGGCAGTTTTATCCATCAACTGCACCTACTTCAAACGGTAGCCCTATCATTATGCAACAGGGAGGATAATGGACTAGCACCCCAGTAACATCAACATAATCACAAAGAATGCCCAATTTAACACATTGCAGCCATTTAAATAAAAATGCACTGTAGGTTTCCCAGCCATAAATCGTAATAATGAGTGACATTCAATCTCTTTAGTGTGTTCTGACTTGACTCGCATGTTTTCAACCCTGGGGTCATCAAAGTCTTTAATCTGCTCATAAACTACCAGCAAGAGATGTCAAAACCCATCAGAACAGCCAATCAGTTCAAATTCAGCCTTGCAACAACTGTGCTTTGTGTTTGTAATTGATAGAAAAATTTGAGCCATATTTCTTAATGTGTTACCATGGCGATGATGATTACGGGATGGGGTCATTCAGTCAGTGACCAGTGTGGAGCATGTGTAGCATGCAAATTCTGTAAAATTGCTTTTCTTCGCTGGGTCATTTCGACCTTTGGATGATGAGAGAGAGTTTTTCCCACTGATCGGAGCTTATTGTGAAGTTGTCCCCTGTACAAGGAAGCCATATATTACATGTGCAATCAAATGCTTTTTTGAGCCTTCCATTATCAAACATCTCTACAGATAATTTTTTTTTAATTTTAAAGTGAAGATTTAATTCAAAGCCACTTTTGAGCTTAAATACATGTAATGGGCATTTTTTCACTTTTAGAAAACAAATTGTTTCACAGTTAATTTCTCAATATCTTTCTTATAACTTTTGAATTTGTATTTTTTCTTTATATCATTTTAATATTTTTTTTAATTGAAATTATTTAATAATTTAAATATATTAATAATCTTCAAATGCCACCAAGGTAAACTAAATAAAATTTAAAAACATATATACAAAAAAAAAAGTTTTGAATTAAAATTATTAAATACTAGTTAATTTACCATGACAACATTTGCTATGCAAATGTAAAATGAAGCAACTCATTTTTTAAAGGAAATCTATTTCATAATAAAAAAAAAAAAAAAAAAAAAAAAAAGCATAACTTGGGACTTAATTGGAAAAAAGTCATTTCAATGTTACAATTTCTTTGTTCAAGGAAAAAAAATCATTCATGTCATTAAGCTGTTATCGAGTAACCTCTTTTATCAGAATATAAATGAAGCTTAAGATCGATACATGGTTTATAATTCACCAACACATATACACATAAGATATTCCTTTCTATAATTTCCCACAGATCGTATTATATAAGATAATATTGTATTTTTTTTTTAATTCATTTAAAAAAACAATCAGACATGTAGCAACAGCCCCGCCCCCTTTCCAAATATAACTTTCAAATCAGAAATGCTCATTGAAAGGCCGTTTGACCCTTATCTTTCATTGCAGTATATAGGGTTCAGTAGTAGTTTATGAATAAAATTTGCCCCCCCCCCCCCACCCATGAAAAATTGGTCGTTAAAGTTTGGACATTTTTCAATTTTCCTTTTTTAATTAATTTTATTTATTTTCTATTGATTAAATTATTTATTTATTTTTGTTTCTCAAGTTTTATCATTTTCTTTTCTCAAATACCCCCTACTTTAAAAAATATGTTATATCCCTGACAATTAAATCCAGAGCATGGAGTATTTAGATTTTAATTCACCTGATGTTAAGAGACCTGTTTCTGTCACTTATGCTGAGTATGATGTAAAGGAAAGGCAGAAAAGAAAGAGAACTGATTTGTGAAAGTTAATAGAACTTCTTTTCCTGTTTTTAAGGGGGAGGAAACTGAACTTTCTTTATATATTGTTTGGCAATTCTTAACAATCATTTTATGCTTCATGCTTTTAACTGTTTTAGATTGGAACTTTAATTACAAGGTTGTTGCAAACGTAACAAAATTTAAGAACTGAATTAATCTTTAAATTAAAATTGGAATTTTGATGCATGTTTAAAATAGGTTCAGTGCTATGTCCATATAGCTTACAATGCACTTTGCTGCTTTGATAATATATAAATAACTTAATATCACACCCAACACACACACCCCATCACTACCGCGGTATTATTCGCTTCAACCTCTAAAAAATCATACACGCAAACATTCACGTCTTTTTTCATTCAATTTCACTTTGATCCCATAAATTAAGGTAATATAACTTCAGTCCTAACTCCATCAAAATTCTTAGATCCGCGCCTTGTACAATAATCCTATTACCGACTGGTAACAGGTGAACGTACCCAGACATAGTCGCGCTGTTCCCCGCCGATTCCCTGAGTATCCTATAAACAGTGCCACCGGGGTCCGATAAGTCTTGTATAACGTTCAAAGCATCCTCAAATTGTTGATCGTGGTATTTTGCCTCCATAGCACCATTGAAACACACAAAGACATTGAAACGTGAAACAGTAAAAAATCCCTGAGATACGACATTGGTGAGCTGTGTTGGTTACATCAAAAGGTACTTTTTTCCTGAGGTTACTAGGACTACTATTCGAGAGGGTTCAAATGCGGTTTTCTCCCTCGCCCTACCCGGCCCATAATTCACTCATTTGTTCATCTAATGTCTGATCGATATACACAGCCACCTAGCTGACCGCTGACTAGCCGCCCGCATGACCTGAATAACACATGTGCACTTTTCGACCGATGGTCAAACATTATACACGCAGTGGCCTTCATAAACCAGCGGTTTAAATGGACGTCTCGTCGACCAAAGCGCGTCTGCTTTTAAACACATATTTTTTAATCAAAATGAAAATACTTCATTTTAAACAATTAATAAAAGCTTTATATAGAATAGAAAAAGATTTAATAAAATTAAATGTGGTCCAGAGTCTTTAATATATAACTGAGCTCTATATACATATAGATTAGTTATATGTACAAAGCCTACATGATGACCGTTTTCCCAATTTCATTTTTAATGTACATCTCGTATAAGATAGTACTGCATAAAATCCTTATATCTAACCTGGTTAATAAAAATATTAAAACTTGTTCTTTGTAGCACCCATAATCAGATAATTTCAGTTCAAATTTTCCAGGAGGAGGGGGCGGGCTAGAACGGCGATGGAGTTTCGGGCCGACCAAACCCCAAGCGGGTCCAGGGCAGTACCATGACATGGGTTTAGATAGGCTAAGCCCCAAACAGATAATGGATTTCATGGGCATTTAAAATTCTTGAACTCTTTTAAAATAAAATTTTGTAATTGGAAAAGCTTTTTAAAAAAAAAAGTGAATTGCAACATATTTTTTTTTACCAAAGGTCTTTAGTTACATGTAGGAATGTTTATAATTTTCAGGAAAACAAAATTAAAATCTCCAAGAATTTTAAAAGTCTTGAAATTGACACATTTAATTTCCAATGTTTCATGCATTCGTCAAAACCAATAAAATTTTGATTTGTCAGACCGGCATTTATCCAAATACTGCACCATGGCAGGGTATTATATGTGAATATTAATATTTCTTTGCACAGTTTGATCGGAATTTATACACTGATTCATATCAATGATGAAATCAATATTTAGTCATTTATCTTATCTATTAATTTACATTTTTTTTCATAATTTACTTTTCCTGAAAAAATTAAGTGTAAGGTCGTCAAAGTCCCAAATGAAAAGGTTTCAAGGATCAAGATAGATAACTCTTATATCTTATCGTTCTGTCAAGAAAATACTACATACTGTATATTATTAGAGTTATCTTTCTTTTCCTTCTTTCATCTCTTATGTTGGATTGTATGGCGATTTTTGTTTGTTTGTTTGTTTGTAAGTTGTTTAAAGCAATATGAGCTACATTGGTAAAAATTTTATTTTGCTGTTAAAAAGTGTTATTATGATAACTTTGTGTGTAACTTAAACCTTTATGATCTCAGAAGAAAGACTTTATATACAGTACAATGTACAGTTTTATATAAGAAATAATTACTGTACAGGACAATAATGTAATTTTGATTCATTCGAAGCTTATAAATAGAACTTCCATCGCACATATGAACAACAAATGTTTATTAGCGTTTTTTTTTCTGTCATTTGAAATAGTTATTTACAATTTTGCAACAAAATATTCTTACATCAAAGATGCAGCTCATATTGCTTTAACGTTCATGCGACTCCCTCTCGATAATTTTTTACTCCTATAGAGACGCCACCACATGCAGGTGGAGAACTGCAAATCTTGCCCTTACTCGGCACTTACAGCCATTCAGCAGTGGGGGAACTTTTTTCGTGCCAGCAGCTACTGCGACACGGGACCTCGGCTCGGTTTATATACTAGCATATGGCCTCATGCGAAGGATCGCGGTCTCCCACAATGGGATTCGAAACCGCGACGTAAGGATCAACTCATTACTTCGCGACTGTAGAGCAGGCGCTATAACCACTACGCCACGTGGGCCAACTACTTATCTAACAACTTCAACCTTTATAATACTGCAGATGAATCAAGTTATCTTATATTTCTACTCCAAACTATAACTTCTAGTAGCAGAATATATGATCAAAATTAAATGCAAAATTTGTTATTCCCATATAGGTCAAAATTGCAAGTGTTAACATCATCACCGAAGATGAATAAATTAGTGTAAGGAAACAGAGATTTAGAAATTCCAATTTAAAAATGACAATCTTAATAATAAACAGAACTTCCTTCATGCATATTCATTAAAAATACATATTCTTCTCTCAATCAGTGTACCAATGTAATAAATACATTTAAGGTGAGCATGCTGTAACGTACCTCCTTGACTCGTATCCATTGACAAAGAACGGGAACGACGCAGCATCTCTGTCCACAGGACTGACTGGGAACCGTAAGTGGTTATATCTGGGTTCCGTCAGAATTCCAACCAAATTCTTCCGTGAATCCAAATCCTTACGATCCGTCAGGGAGTCATAAGACCCGAGTCCAAAATGGGCGGAGAGTCGCTGCTCAATATCCCTGTGAACTTGTGAGTCAACGGAACTTCGATCAAAAAGTCTTTCGCGATTTTGATTTTCCTTCTGAATTTTGGTAGACAGATCTCTTGGTTCCGAATCAAAGTTGTTGAGATAGTATGAACTTTGCAAGGATTGCCCGTACAAGTAGGAGGGGAAATAGGCAGAGTAGGACGTCGTTGTGGGGCTGGTGGGAAAAGCTCCCGACATGAAACTCGAAGCCACCATACTGTTAATTAAGCGCTCGCTTCCCCGTACCGATGTAGCTGCAGTTTGGGGATTTGCACTGTTTCCAAAAGGAGGTAACACGCTTCCCGCCATTGGGGAAATTGGCGAGGACGCGCTTGGGGGATGTTTCTTTCGCTCCTCGCTCGTGAGACTGGCCGTCGTGCTAGCTCGAGAATTTTCACGCGAAGCGTCCTCCGACTCGTTGCTTGGAGACAGACTCTGACATGAACTTCTACCACTCGAACACGACCCAGGAACCCGTTGTTCATCGTTCACTTTCTTCGTGATCAAGTCTCTCAACAGTTTTAGTCCAGACGGACTTTTCTCGTCCTCGAAGATCTGCGATTCCTTGTCACTCTCCGTTTTTTCGCAAATCACGGACACGTCTGATGAGCAGGATCCGGTCCTCTCCCGCATATCCTCGTCATCGCTTGGTGTTCGGATTTCCTCAGTAGACATGAATTGCTCTATTGATGTGGGACCACTTTTAGGCTTTTTGGGTGGAGGCATATTGGCTACTTGCAAGTCAACACTTCGATGCTACGTCAAAGTGCTCAACCTCAACTGAAATTTTAAAAAAAATTGGAATGTTTAGGTAAAATCATTTAATAAATTAAACAATTAAGTACAAATAAATTACAAGCAAGCATCGAATTTGTACTTATATCATTGTAATTATAAGAAATGGGTTTTTTTTTCTAATCTGTACTCGCTATAATTTTGCATCTTGATTTAAATAAATAAAAAGTTCGACAATTTTTACACCATATATTGATCGAAGGAACACAGATTATAGTGCAGTAATAACGTGTTCTCTACTCAACATTCCTCTTGTCACCTGCAACCAAGTTATCATGTGTACAAACACGAGTTATCTCGCTTAGAACATGATACTATTTCAAGACGGTGTGTGAATACATTTCTCATGTTGATAAAGTCAATACTTCACATGTACAAAGTGTGTTGAAACAGCATTTCGAGGCATTACAATATACAATTGATCAGAAGTATTATACTTTATGATATCTACCTTATGTATGGAATATTCTAACTCCTTTTTGTTCCAACACAATATACTCAAAGTAATGTGGTTTATTTCAATCGAAAACCTAACCCTAAGTAAAATTCTCATTTTTAAAAATCAAATATTTTACGAAATTAAGATTCGGGGATATTTTGGATTAAAATCATTTCTTACATGTTAAATTTGTTTATTTTTGAGAATTACCAGTTGTTCAAGTTAATTATTGCATGGAATTTCAATATATATGTAAATATAAATTAAACAGAGTTAACAGAGTGAAACTTTTAATCTGGTTTGTTGGGCAGGAACTTGTGAAAAATATTTGTTTTAGTAATCATTAAGGCTGTACAGACCGTTTTACAAATTTTTATAATGTAATTTGTTAGTATCTTATGTAAGTAAATGTACGTTTATTATTACGGAACATCTAGAAATATATAAAATCTGCTTATGATATTTTATTACCTTAAAAGCTATACAGAACAGTATTTTTTACCTTTTAAAAAAAATTGGATTCTGCCTAGATTCAAACAGAAATTGTTTCAACAACATTTAAAATATTATTTGACCAGCGAATGATACAGTTTCTCGTGTAATTTTCTACCTACCAGAATCCTGATGAAAATAAACATGAATTATAATTCCATAAGTCTTTACATAAGTACACAAACAAAAGTAAAATCTGACCAGCTTCGCCAGTGTATGTTTCCGGAAAAGCCTCACTCAGGGGTCACGCGACGGTGCACGACCGAGTCGCCTCAACAAGCAGTGAACAACGAGCGACAAATTAATTACCCAATGTCGGTATGCCCGGATATATATGTATATGCGTTTGACCGTTAAATAAACCTTCCATAACCCGCTTGACCGTGCGTCACATACTTATTTATGTACAGTAAGACTTTTAATGTATTGGCGATAAAGTGCCACACTCAATATATAAGCTAAACTGGGCTAGCTAAATTATTACAGCGAACTCCCACAAGGAGCTCGGTATTATCTTAGTAAATCATGTTAAAAAAGCTACCAGGTATTCAGTTAGGTGTATTTATTTCATTCTGATTTTGGGGCATTCAGATCAAATTTATGCTGAAATTAATTCGATAAATTATAACTTTATTTTCAAAATACACTGTACATGTATTTTCTAGTTAAAGTTCCAACTTTATTTGTAGGTAGACGTTATAAAGATACATGTAGTCCCGATCCCCATCTTCACATCAAACAATTTAGAAAAGACACGAAGAATTTGCTTTATCATACATGCCTTCGAAATAACAAACAAATAGCCTGATCTACATGCATATCAGTCGCCAGAGAGAAAGAACATTTTTTTCTATTTGACATGCAGATCAGTTTTCGGAGGAGTGCGGTGGACTGATATAGGGACAGTTTTTATCGACATCTTATGACGGGTCTTTCACGGAGGTGCTTGTTGAACCCTCTGGTCCGGGACAGGGTGATCTTTGTGGAGTTGACCCCACACTAGATTAAACGCGCGGTAACACCTCACTCCACGTTCTACAATAAAACTGTCACCAACAAGTGTCCATAAATGTTAGTATTATTATGAAGGCATAGAAAATTACTAAATACTTTTGGGATCCCCATTTTTTCTTTATTATTATTTGTTCCTTCTTTTTTATTTTAAAATACAATCATTAATTATATAAATTTACTTCTTTCGCTTATTTGTTTTATCTAGCGTATGATTTAATTTTTACTGTTTTTTAATTTTTAAAGGAAATGAGCCAACTAAGGACGTTAGATAACCATTCAATTTTAATAAACGAAAAATATCAAGGAATGATAACTAGAAAATATCAAGGTATGATAACTTTAAGATATAAAAGTATGGTTACTTGTATTTACAATAATTATATTTTTTGCATTACATTTCTTTTCTTTTAGAGAGAGAGAGAGTAAACAAAAGAGATGCTCCATCATTATAAAAATGTAGAACCCTACACGTTAGTTCTATTCAAACTGTTTAAATGATATGTAAAAAAAAAAAAAAATGTTGAAAAAGAAGGGCATCAGCAATTGTTGAACTTTTCAACAATTTTCTAAGTTTCTAACTCATCATTGGTTAGTATTTTCCCTCAACTGAAGGCGACTTAATCTTCATTTTTCTGAGAACGTGCAAATGCCTGCTCTTCAAGACTATGTGATTAAAATTTGTTCATATACATGTAAATTAAGACAACACCTATGGTGTTCAAGTTTCCAATCGAATATTTTCTTCCTTCTTGATGTATCATGTGACTTTTTCGTGAATATCGTATGGATAAAGATCGAATGAACAGCGCATGCGCAAGAAGTACGTCAGAGTCATCTTGTAACATAATGGAAATCCTGATTCATTAATTGGAAATTTCAACAAAAATAAACAAATCATTATATAATTGAAATGAGTAAAAATAATGTAATTTCTATGACAAAATTAAAAGATAGTAATATTTTTTTTCTTATATTTTTAAAAACATATTGAACATGACCTATCTTAATTTTCATCACTTTTTTCAATAGGATATTTTTTAAAGAGGTTTACTGGTATTTTAATAGACATTGAATTCAATTTTTAAAGATCGTTAAAATGACGTTATAATAACAATCGATATTCTTTATGATATTTATTTGAAAATTGGGGTACATTACTCATTTATTTAACTGTTAAATTTTTGTTGAAAATACCTAAATATCGGTCATCCATAAAAGCAAAATAGTTTAAAGTAGTTAATTCATAAATGAGAATTTTCGAATTTCAAATTTCCAATCTAAAAGTAGTCCGTAAATGATTACTATTATAGTTAATGTTTGTTAAAATGTACTGATATCATTCACTTGAAAGTAAAGCTAAAGTATCTGTAAAGAAAAAAGGAGGGTAAAAAAATGGATGGAAAACGTTTCCCAGCTTAATTCATTTGAAACACTTTGGAATTTTATATTCAAACACAAACAAATGTTGACCAGTCCTCTTTCTATTATCCCTATTACTTAGTTTATCCTTTTACCAAAACAAGAATCTATATAAGGCGATTATTGTGAAAGACAATAGATTTTAAAAATAATTTACACAATGATTTTTTTTTGGAGTTTAGTTTTCTGCATCTCTCTAATAACAATCATAATTCCTAAATTTATAAAGAAAGTGTAAACCTAACCATTTTCCTATAATTTACATTTGCTTTCACCACACAGTAAAAAAAAAGGCTCCAAGTCTAAAACTTTGATGAGCTTACCCTTTTTCTAAGTCTTACTTTCCCACAATGAATTCCTTTCGTAATATTGCGAGACTGGGATCAAAAAAACGAGCTTACTAAGTTTCATTGCACTTGGGCTATGTTGTATTATTTAAAATTGTCACTCCTTACACTTACAACTATTTATAAATCTTTTTTAAAACAAAACAAATTTGTAAAATTGTAACTCTGTTCACTTACAACTATTTAAAAAATATCTTTTTTAAAATAAATATATAAATTTTGGGGAATAAAAATTTGTAATTAATTACGTTTATTTATACATGCTTTACAAATTGAATTGAAAGTCTTTTCCATTCATTTTTAATTAGTACATGTAATTCATAATTTTAAAAAGTTAGGAATATTGAATTCAACTTAAATCTAATAATGTATTTTTTTTACTGATTTCAATTTATTTCTTATTAAATTTAGAACAATTTACAATAAAACAAAATACATTTGTATTTAAACTTCAATTTATGACCCTATTGAGAAATTCCAGGTTTTTTAATACCTCTGACGCTTTTTTATGAGACATCGTATTAATCAATTAACACTATATTACTCAAAAACGGGGGAAACTACACCAAGTGCTATTGTATAACTGTAAAATTAAACAAAAAATAATGTACAAACCCATAAAATTTCAATTTAAACATGCAATCCCAAACAGAGAAAAAGCAGGAACAATATGTTTAGTTCCTCCGGTTCGGTATAGATTCATGGAAATAAGAAGCCAGTATATTAAACCAGGATGAAAAATCGGTGGAGAGACAATTTGCCGCGTCCGATAATTACGTCATCGCTTTCACAAATTTACCTTAGCCACACCTTTTCATAAATCGCTGACCAATTCTCCTGCTGCTGTTTGTGTAACCAGCTCTGGGTAATTTGTGTGGCCGGTTTCATATTGCCAGACTAGTGCACTTTGACCGTTATTGGAACCTAACTTTACCGTGGCCAGGGTATTGAACCTTACGCAAAATTACGGACCCTTTGCTCTGAATGTTTTTATTTCAACCACAAAAGCCAAATGCTTTTGACAAGAGCCAAATAATGGCCCCAGATATGAATAACGTTTGGTAGTGATCACTCTGGCTGTGTCAACGGCAGGTCGCGACTCCCTGCTCTCAACTCAATGCTAAGCATGTGATGGCTTGCTCTAAAACCAAGACCGAGCGGAAAGGACAAGACACAATTCCACCAATACTTTATCTTATGAATAATTCAAAAAATAAAAAACAAAATAATTTCAAGGTTTATAACAAGAAAATATGGGAAATGTAGCAAAAACCACATAAATAGCAGGAGACAAGAAATCTGAGCGACGTATGACTAATACACAGATTTTACAACATGCCATTTACGTGTATATTTATAGCGATTTGACCGCGCCGTGAACTCCGAGTTTACCTTACCCGAACTTATCCTCGTTTGACCCAGCGCGATCAATAGGCGGTCAGATCTATACGTCTAACTGTTGCTCAACACACATTTAACTGGGAGAGCTTTCAGCTATCATGCCATAACGCCATATTATAGAAAGTATTGCCATAAGGAAGAGAGAGAAAGAAATCGACCAAAGTTTGAAAGATCTATAGAGCGAAAGTACAGAAGGGGAATTGATCACAAAAATCGTACGAATTTCAAAATATGTCCTTTTCCCTCACTGTGCACTTTTATTACTGTATACATATTGTTGTTAAGTTTCTACTTTCAGGATATAACTTTCGTCTGACAGACTGCATAACGAAATCCTCTTACCACTGGTCCTGACTAAGGTACGCGAGGTTAGCAGCGATCAGTGACCAGTATACCTAGTAATGTGGACAACCAGACTACGAGACCACTTATCGGTTCTTCTTATAAGACGGACACCAATGACCGCGAATAATCGACTTACCTTGGTCATGTTTTCTTATATTTATATATAAAAAAGAAGTTAAATACATCAAAGATTGTTGCTATGGAAAAAAAGGTGGATGCCATAAAAAAAGGTACTAAATGAGGATGGTCGTGATAGGTTTTACCTGAGAATCTGTCGCTTTTTTGAAACGATGTGGTCTAAGAATAAAAAAAATTGTCATTTTGCTGTCTCTGACTCTTAGTTTAAAATGTGGGCCGATGGGTCTGTTTCTCTTCAGATTTATTACTTTAGAGATTTTTTTTTTTTTTTTTCATTTTTTTCTATTTTTTTTTTAAATTAACACATCTTTCTTGGTTATTCTTGGAAAACGAAATTAAGAAATGATTTGATAACTAGACTCGCAAGGACAGTAGCATTAAAAAATTAAAAACATTCAATAAAAATACACCAAATAAGTTGACAATTCTTAGAAGAGTACTAGTCTTTTTTTAAAGTCTCGTTTACATTATGATTTTTGTATAAATCTCACAGCAAGGACAGGCTTAACCGCTTTGTAAATTTCGTTAGACTTTTCAACAAGCAAATTGATGATCTTTCCTGTTGAAGTAATTGCTATTTCCGCCGGTTACTTTTTTCAGCAGCTCTAAATTGTTTTATTTCATACATCTTTTTTTTTTTGGTCAAAGAAACAATATACACTGATTACATAGCTATGATATTGATTTTTTTTTTTTTTTTGCATTATAAATGGTAATTTCATTTGGTATACTTTCGACCCCGTGAGAATCTGAGAAATAACTGGAGTTAAAAATAAATAAAAAGTTTAACAGAAAAATATACTAAAAAATATACTTAAATTCACTTTTTTTAAGTAAATAATTTATCTGCTATTTTTATTTTAAAAAGTCTAATTTCTCAATGAAATAGAAATAAAAAGCCAGATTTTTCATTTAAAATATCAAATTTACCTGTCCTATACTCCCACAGTAGTTTAATGATTACTGTTTTCACAGTAATGACATGTTTATTCAGCTAATTATTTGTATACGCAAAAATTCCACCTACCCCCACGTGAAATTATACCTTTTTCTACCCGATTTTCAAAAAGTGGGAATAGCTTGAATAAACCCCCCAGCGTTGTGCCATCCTGTTTGACTAAAAATGGACTTGGTCAGGTTTTATACGTAATAAACAGTTTGCTTCTTGTTATATTAGCGGAGAGTTGCGCAATTTTATTGGAAAGCGTAAAACTATGACAAAGCAGAAATTTTGTCTACAAAATTAATTTCACCATTCTTCAATTATATAGTGAAAAAAAATAAGAACTGATATAAAGTACGTCCTTCTAAGTTATCGCAACCGAGAAAAGAAGGTCGTATTAAAATCTTTTTAAACTGTATACTCCTCGAAATCACTGTTTCAAAACTTAGAAATAAGTCTCAATTCTTTAAAACATCTGCTGAAAAGAACTATTTTGACCTTTTTGTACCGTGACTTGGTCGCGTAATATTTAAATTTTGATGCTTTTTCAATAGGATTTTCTATTTTTGTTTCGTTACTAGATGTTTGTTTGTGTATGTGACATACATTTTTTGGTTCGCGACCTGACTGGCAGCGTAATCTTTAAATGTTTATTCAATGGGTTTTTCCTTTTTGTTTCGTTTTTTGGTGTTTGTGTGTGTGTCTTGGGGGTTGTTGTTTGTGTGTGTGTGTTTTGTCTTGAATACTGTGGACTTTTTCTTAAGAAAGGGATGAAATGAGATTGGGGGAGGATTCCACAAAGAAAATAAACTTATTGTAGAGTAGCTTACTTCTTATTAATAGTAAATATCTTCATTTGCCCTGAACAAGCCCTATAGTTATTCGTTTGACCCAAAACTTTCATAAAAATTTGAAAAACATCAATGCAATAAACCGTAATTGTTGCAAATTGAAACTCTACAACTGCACAAATATGCAATGTACAAGACGATGTCAACTAATTCAAAAAAAGGGGAAGTGCATATTAATAAAGCGTCTTTCAATTTCTGTTCTGTTCAAATTTTCAGTAAGATATTTTTTTAAAAGTACATGTAGCTACTTAAGTACATGTAACCTGTGTCGCCCTTTGCAACGCAGTCTTCAAAAATTTTATTGTCTTATTTAATAAACCGTATGGTCATGCAATTTTTTTTTCATTTAACGAGATTTATAACAAAACTCCATTAAAAGTCTCTGAGGAGATTGTAGCGCTATTGGTTTTTAAAGAAAGAGAAAAGAACTTCGACTTGAAACTATCACAAACTCAAAAATATATAATTTTGGTTTTATAGGATCTTTATGTGGCTAGCTTTATTACTATCGGACTAAACTGTAGGGAAAATAAACTTTTGAAAGAATTTCACAGATTTTTAAAAAATTCAATATTGAGGAATCATGACAACACTGTTTGTCAATTTGAAAAAAAAAAAACATAATATGGTTATTTATCTTTGTCTTATTTATTTGTTCAAAACATTTCTTTTTTAAATCAGGCCAAAACTGCAGAAACAGTTCAGAGTTAGGGGGGGGGTGTAATATTAATTTTTAGAAAACATCGCAACACTATTTAAGAGGGCTGAGGGTTGTGACCATTTTTATATACTTTTTAATCTCCTTTAGAAAAAGAGCTCCATATGAAGATATTCAAAAATGATCAAATTTTAAAACTCAATTGTATGAATTTTTTCTTTGCCAAATGACAGTTGACAGCTTTAGATATCATATCTAGAGATGAAGTTATATCTGATGGTTAATTTGTCGACTATCCAGCCTCCTTAACAAAATCAAATACCGAAATATTTATTATAGGAAAATGTCAGCTTAAAAAAGTTTATTTGTTTAATCAAGTTATTATCGGATAAAAATTACAGGAAAAGTAACATTTTTGAGAGAAAAAAAAAAACATTTTTACAGCCATATGGATGGATAGACTATGGACACATTACTATCGAAAAAACAGCTGCTCTTTGCATGAATAATAGAGCAAAAACTAACAAATCAACCATTTTTATATCCCAAGGAGGTTTTAATTGTTCTTATTTGAAAAATATCAGAAAAATGGTTATGGTCCCAGTCAAGAATTTTGGAGTTTATATTTGTGAATATTAAAATGTACGTGAGCCTTTGATGAAATTTTACGAAGACACGAACCGGTTTCATAGAATCTCTGCGAAAAACTCTCTTCTTGGCAAAGTGCCATGACTGATTCTTTTATAGTTTAAATTCACTTTAATTTTTTTGAGTAAATGTCACACTCGTCCAGTCTATCTATAAACACTGTTAAACGTGATAAAGAATTACAATTGAAGGACAGTGGTGTCAGCTGTGACGCAAGGTCACGTGATTTTTCTGGGTAAAATGTATAGTTCAGATTTCAAAATAAAGATAAAAGAAGTGAATTTTGAGTGGGTTTTCAAAATATTAACTGAATTTCTTGTTTGAATTAATACAATGCTAGTACTAAAACAGTGTTCAACACAACTGGTTTGTTGTGTACGTGTAGTTACACACTACACAGCCCTATACACTTATAAAATGCGAAAAATGATTGGACAATGTTTGTTCATTCGTTTCATCTATATGTATCATAACGTAACACGGATATGAATTAAGATTTGTCATTCTTCTGAATTAAAAGATAAATCTTATATGTTCCATTCAACTTCCAATATTTCACATTTCTTTTTTGAGATTTTGGCGGATTTTTCAAAGGTTTGATTTGATGACCTCCAATAAAAGATAAAAAGGAAAAGAAATCCCATATATGGATGCATAAGGATTGTCATCTTTAGTTCTATAATAAATTGACTTAAATATTCTAAGAGACTTGGTAAATGTGACATATTTTAGCTTTATGATTTCATTAGTTCTTGCATATCAAGAAAAGTTATCAATTGCAATTAAAACACACAATAAACAATTTCAATGAAAATCAGGACATAAGCCTCTTTAATAAGAAAAATAATTGCTTTAAAGTTTGTGTTTAGGGGGATCGAATTTGTACTAAATATATAATTAAATGCATTACCTTCGAATTCTCCAGGTATATCGGACTTCATTTCTTTTTCATTTATCTGGATATCAGATAAAAGTATGAATTAGACCACATGAATTGTTAAGAAACTACATCATACAATGCGTGTTCAACAACTTTACAAAAACATGTACAGAGAAAGGGGCGTGCCCATCCTTCGAATACATTTTCACAAGTTTAAATCTATGCGCATGTAAGACATTAATATTTATTATTGTTCGCCATCCTAATTATCAAACATTCATTATGAAACTTATAACATTAGAAGTAGATGAATGAACAAGGTACAGTTTCAATACAAATAAAGCCCTGTACTTTTCTAAATTATGAAAGTGATATAAGAAATTAAAATTCATTCTTTCTGATTCATTGGAAATCCATGCAGTAAGAATACACAAATTATTTTTCTCAAATGACCTCCCAAATGTTAACTGTGACGTCATTAATTTGTGCATTTTCCCGTATTTTCTTAAAAAGTTACAGAAGACATCAATTTTCAGTGGAATTTTCTTTCAGAAAACATACTCTGCCACCGTCGCCCACAAAGATTTTTTCATAGCAGTTTACATAATATATCAAAAAATTGAAGTGGGCGACGGTGGCAGACACTGTTATGGCAGTTTACATAATATATCAAAAAATTGAAGTGGGCGACGGTGGCAGACACTGTTTTGTAAAGAAAAAATAAGCGCAGAAATGAGTCATTCTGAGGCTTTTCTGTATTAAACTTAGAAATGTACCAAATTAGTGACATCATATTTCCAGAACGATCCTCCTTCATGTCATATTCTTTATTGATTTATCATATTCATCTACTCAACTCTTGTTAAAGCCGATTTCACAACTTTTTAAGAACATTAATTTTTTAGGGCACAATAAAGCCCAAAATGTACCTTCTTCTTTGCATCACTTTAATAAATGCACTTTGAGAAAAAGGCTCTGTGTGTTGTTTTGTTACTATAAGTACAACTTGCCAGCATGCGAGGTAATCCAATATAAAAGTGCTTCTTATTTTTCGATCAATATACTTATATTTAATTTCAAAATGAATATCAGACATACTTTACATATAGATATACATCATACGCTGTTATGATATGGATACTCAAAATATTCAGGCCATTTCTGTTAATATATGTACGAAAATTAAAAAAAAAACGTGTCCTCAACTGAAAAGAAACACATTGATTTATCTTACTTTTTTATATTTTAAAAAACTCACTTTGATGATATCTATGTTTAATGCAGTTTTCTTATATACACAAAAACAATCCCAATTTTAACCAAATTTTACGATTTTATAATGTTTTAAAAGCATCATATAATTTCGAAAAAAAAATTATGTCAACATACCCAAAAACTCTTAATAAAAAAACGCACTAAGCTACATGTAGATAATTCCGGCAAAATATAACCACTTACCCCGATTCCTCAGCCGTAGACAATAAAAGGAATACAAGCAAGGATTCTAATATTAGTAGAGGACATTGCCTTATTACAAACATGCCGCCATATCTAATGGTAAAATCCAGTGGGATTGTTTTGTATATACTGACAAACATGTAGTAAAGACCTTTTTTTTGCTCCACTCAACAGAACTCATACATTCGCCCCGATAAACCTGGGGTCATCGACAGTTCACCTGAGGTGAGGCGCTCTATAGTGCAGTGCGGAGGACAGATAGTAAAAAATGCTGACCTGCAAAGGCCTTTTGAAGCCTTTGTTGCAGATCGAACCAGAATTAATAAAGGCTATTTTCCTCCTTAGATATTTTGGGGGGACAGTTAAAAGGGGGTATATATCATTTGAGATGTGTGCAGATGCTTTTTAAGTCTGGGTAGTGGAGCGTGACAGAGTTCGCGTCCCTAAGCGATGCAGGTTGACCTTAATTGAACTCCTCAGGGACATCGGAATCATTTATCATTTAGCTTGTCTAATTAATACACGGTATTTATGTGTGTTTGTGTGTATGTGTCTATTTGGGAAATCGCGGTCACTGGCAAAAGGTGAAGAAGCATATCAAAAACTCAAAATTTGGCAAAACTCAGTGTAAATGAGCAGTCAGTGACTAGGTTTGGGTTTCTGTTATCTCCTCGTAACCTGGTTATTAGACGGTGATAACTTATGGTCAGCAGTATGAAATACATGTACATTGATATAACAGTCATCTATGCCTTTTTGAAATGCATGGAAACCCTTGGCCTTTACCATGAAAAAGTCAGTCGCCCGCATGGCGCAGTGGTTAGAACGTTTGCTCTAGTGTCACGAAGAAAGGAGTTGATCTTTACGTCGCGGGTTCGAATCCCACTGTAGGACGTGGACACCGATTTTTGGGATAAGACCGCATAAGCCGAGGTTCCATGTCGCAGTAGGTGCTGGCACGAAAAAAAAAGATCCCTCACTGCGCAATGGCTTAAGTCCACCGGCAAGTGGTGGCGTCTCCATATGAGGGAAAAGTTCTCGAGAGGGACGTTAAACAACATACAAACAAAACAAACGAGGTAGCCAATTCTACAAATTACTCATCTTCGCTAGCCAAGTGTCCGATCCGTGTACCCTCATCGGAAGAATCGGACACTAATGGCTAGCGAAGATGACAAATACTCGGTCATGTTCTTATATTATTAGTAAAATAGTTGTAATGGATTCTTTATCTCACGATTAAACACCAATTTAAAAGATTCCCATCACGATTTGTGTACTAAACCCATGTCACGCAGGCCTCGCGGATTAACGTTCACCCGCTATTTAAACTTACCATGCAAGTGCAATTAAATTTAGTGCAAGAAGGGTGAACTTTTTATTATATTACATGTAGGTTAAAATAACGACCCATGAGAGGTTATGAAAGGCCATTGCATCCTTATAGATTTTGCTATACGATCCTCCATATTATTATATAGCCCCGCTGGATTAACTGTCTAGCTCTTTGGTTCTTATGCCAACAAACCGTGCACCACGATTACGCCTATAATATTATAAATAGTCATGCACCTCTATTTCTACATGTCTGTCGTGTTTCTTCGACATCAATCAATAATCTTTTCGACTAATATTTGACAACTAATATTAAACTTTATTACAAAAAGTATTTTTTCTCTATTCTACAGAAAAAAAGTAATGGGGGTTTTTAAAGTTGCAATTTTCAATTTCATATTATAAACTACAGAAACATCAATAACCTAGAATCATGTTAAGCATTGGGAAAAATTAACAATACTGGTAAATTCCTCGGGGATAACTCACTCAACCTTCAAAACTTGGCCTCGAGCGATTGATTAGCATGGAAAGAGTTCGGACACGAATTTTGAACTCGTGGCACACGGCGTTTGGGTTAATGCAGTTAGGTATAAATATATAGATGGTGTTATACAAATTATGAAGTTCGCTGTCCGATTTAGACGCTTTGATATGGAGGGTCGAGACCCCGATACTAGCGGCAATCAATAGACTAACTACAATGACCGGTCAGCGCGGGTCAAACGGAGTTATTTCCCCTATCATGCCAATTACATAAAAATGCCATTATTTGGAGTGACTTTTGCAGCACGGATTCGTGTAACGAGAGTGGAATAATGCTGCCTCGAAAGCAGCCGGTAAATTCTATTGTCTGCATCAAAAGTCACGATATCACAAAGGAATAACGTTTCAAACCATTTTCAAAATAAGTTCATGAATGGTTAATTTTGTGCATATATTAAACTGAAGTATGATTTTAAAAAATAATTTTATAAATACAATTGAAAAAAAAATAATCGGATAATAAACTGTCTAAAAGTTTGGGGTTTTTTTGTTTTGTTTTTTTAATAATAAAAAATTTCAAAATTGCAACAGGTGAGGAAAAAAGCATTACATGGAATCGAATAAAATGGATTAATTTCATTTAATTTGAAAAAGAGTCTTAAAAGTAAAAATGCAACAGGTACATGTAGGTGATTTATGCATCATGAACGTTGCATTTAACTGTTTCAAATAGAATGGGTTAAATTCACCCAATTTCAGAAAAGCCTTTGTTGTAATATCTATATTGCTTAAATTCTATTTCTTTTCCGTTTTAAATCAATTTTTGTTTCAATACTATAAAGACTATCATAAAATCGAATTAAAACATTTTATTTCAAATATTGTAGATTGTATTGCAAACTAATGAGAGAGAGAGAGAGAGAGAGTTGTAGCAGGAAATAGCCGAATCCTGTGTAGACGGAGTTGACAAGTTTCACCCTTACATGTGCGGTCATTTCAGGTCACTCCCACTTACCCCGGACGACCCCGGCTAAATGCAAACACTCGTTCCGCGTCAGCTAGCGTTTGTGTCGTTAATTCGAAGGTCTCAATATACAGCGGTAGCCTCTAAAGAAATGCATAAATCGCCATGATACGCCCTCCCCCATACAATGCACTTCCCACTTTTTATTCTGACAGGCCATAAAAATGGGAGGAATAGAATTTTTTTTGGTCAAAATATTTTCTCCTGTAGAACTACTTGTTTCTGAATGAGAAATCTATTGCTTTTGGCATGAGTTCAATGTGAATAAATCACAGCAAAATTGTAAATGTTGCGAAACAAAAATGTCAAAATACGGTAAGGTGTTTCTGCAACTCTTATAAAATGGTTAATATCTAAGGATGACCCCGAATGAATAAATGTATAAATGAAGGCTACCATATATTTGGAGGTGTGAGACATAAATAAACAAAAGTAATCATATTTCAATATTAAACTCGTACGTGTTAAATTGACAATATCATACATGTAAATTATGTAAAAACTAGTTCAAATATATACTTCGTGATTTTCACATTTTTCGAACGTGTTCATATCTGGATCCATCATAATGGCTCAAATTTCGTCTCTCGACGATTTTTGATGTGAATTTTCCTGATGTATTTTGTTCTGAATTTTTTTTTGAAACACCCTTCCCTCTTCCTATAAACATGGTTAGCGCCTTTATTTGAGATTATGACATTTTTTCAGTGTAAATGCTTTCATGTTTATAACGTTCATTAGTAAAATTATTGGTAAGTCCTGAAAACAAGATTGTTTATGTTACAAATAGACATTTATTTGAACAGTTTTGTTCAAGAAGTCTTAAGAACCCTTGGATTTTACAATTGACTTACTTGATAGTTGTGTTTCAAATGTATGGAATGGACCTTTTTAAATATTAAATGGCTAAAAGCTTTTTTTGAACAATTTTTAAAGATCAGTACATACAGAAGTGGCAATAAAATTTTATCTTTTTTTTATAGTATCTTCAAAACAGAATTTGGATTTGAAAAATATTTAGGCTTACTACCGAAAAAATTTAGAACAATTTTAATTAAACTAAGAACCGCAAATCATCGTCTTCCAGTTGAGACTGGGAGATGGTTTGGAATTCCCAAAAATGATAGACTATGTAATCTTTGTAATAATGGACAAATACATGTAGCTGATGAGTATCACTACATTTTAGAATGTAAATATTTTTCCGAATATAGAAAAAAATATCTTCTTAGTAAATATTGTAATAGACCAATTTTTTTCAAATTCTCAGAATTGTTGTCATCTGCTGACTCCAGAGTATTAATTAAACTTGCAGTTATACATAAATAGTGTATATGAAAAAGTCTGTCCTCCATAACTATTTTTGTTACTTTACATGAATGTATTTCCGCTATTTTACGTGTATCTTGTAAATTATTTTTGTATATATTGTACATATATTGATGAACCTCATGTACCATTGATATGGTCTGAGTGAATAAATTGAACTTAAACTTAGAGTACGTGTTTAAAAAAAGATCAATTTAATTAGTAATTAATGGAAGCCCCGCTATAAAAACCAAACACAATTGACTTGATAGTACTGTTTGGCATGGAAGGTTATTTTTTGCTCTTTTTTTTCAATTTTTGTCCCTTTATTCTTGCAATAAAATTTTATCTTGTTTTAAATACGTTCAGACACGGTTGTGTTAAAAGAAAATGCTGTTTTCTTTGAATTTGCCCCATCTCTGATTCATCCCAAGCGAGAGGAGCGAAAATAACTCTGGGCATAAATTTCAGTTTGCAACGTATAGTGTTTGGCGTTTATCGTAGAGGGAAAATGAACAGAAATCACTGTCGTTTATTTCAGCGGAATTACATCCAATTATAATCTCTAATTACTTTTTTTTTTAAATGTTGTTTGAATTGACAAAATGAGAATTACACCGTACATTTCTTTCAACTTTTTGTACTTTAGTGCTGATGGACATCCTGTTTGTTCAGCACGGTTGTACCATATCAGGATATACCTAAGCACGAACTTCCAGCATCTTAACCTTTCTCTGAGGGTCTCCCAGCTGGGGCATCCGTGATGATTTTATATAATTGGTGATAAATAGCGAGTTCTTATAGCTAAATCAAAATCAATGCATGTCGCTTATCCATGCCCAGGCACTGTACAAGATCTAAATGAAAATGAACGTAATTGTTCTTGAAATCTGTATGAATATCAGGTTCGATCACCAGTAAGCGTATGACTATTGTTATCAAGTTAGATAATCTATAATTTATTATATTTTATTTTTGACATCTCACGACAATACAGTTTATTAAAGAGTGACTGGAAAAATGCAGGACTGTAATTTTTTTTAAAAAAATTGTTCATTCAATTCAAAAAGTTGTTTAGGAAACATATTTCCTTCTGCGAAGTGTCTATAGATTCATATTATTGATGATAAATTCATATTATTAAAATTGGCAAATGACCCTACAAAACAGAATTTTTAGTTTTTAATTAAATCATTTTATTTTATTTATTGTAAACAGGTGTTAAATTTTGATTCCTTCGAGTTTAAAAGAAATTTTGCAAACCAATATCCTAATGCAATACATGACTTACAATCCGCATGGGTAAAAATTGTGATAATTTAAAAGTATTCTTACAATAATTTTTTTTAATTAACATCACATGATTTAAGTAAAAGACTATTTGAGAATAATTTTTTAGAATTACTGGCAATTTCAAATCGTTTGATTTGAGCGTCTGCTGTAGAGTCGCGAAGTAAGGGTCAATCCTTACTGTTTTCTTTGAAATTGCTCCATCTTAAATTCGTCCCAAACGAGAGAGCGAAAATAATTTGAGGCAAAAATTTCCGTTTGCAACGGTTTTTTTTTTAATTGATTACAAGATGAATATTACACCGTGCATTTCAATTACTTTGTACTTTTGTAATGATTACTAAAGATAATTAAAATACTTCAGAGTCAGAACTCGTGTGCAGTGTCGAAAGGATTCTCAACATCCAGCAACATATCTAGACATCAAACAGGAACTGCGATCATAAACCTACACGTACACCCTTTGTTGACTTAACTATGAAATATAGACATCCTGTTGGGTTTGTACGGTTATGCAATATCAGGCTATACCTAAGCACAGACTTCCAGCATCTTAACCTTTCTCCGTGGGTTGAGTGACCAGCTGGGGCATCCGTGATGATTTTATATAATTGGTGATAAATAGCGAGTTCTTATAGCTAAATAAAAATCAATGCATGTCGCTTATCCATGCCCAGGCACTGTCCAAGATCTAAATGAAAATGAACGTAATTATTCTTGAAATCTGTTCGAATAATAGGTTCGATCACCGGTTAGCGTATGACAGGAATATCTCTACTATTGTTATCAAGTTAGATAATCTATAATTTATAATATCTTATTTTTGACATCTCACGACAATACAGTTCATTAAAGAGTGACTGGAAAAATGCACGACTGTGATTATTTTTTAAATTGTACACTCAATTCAAAAAGTTGTTTAGGAAACATATTTCCCTCTGCGAAGTGTCACTGAAATTGGCAAATGACCCTTCAAAATAGAATTTTTAGTTTTTGATTAAATCATTTTATTATTTTATTGAAAACCGGTGTTAAATTTTGATTTCTTCGAGTTTAAAAGAAATTCTGCTTACCAATGTCCTAATGCAATCCATGACTTACACTCCATATGGGTAAAAATTGTGATAATTTAAAGGTACATGTATTCTTACAAAATTTTTTTTAAGCAACATCACATGAGTTAAGTGAAAGACTATTTGAGAAATATATATTTTTTTTAGAATTACTGGCAATTTCAAATCGTTTGGTTTGAGCGTCGGCTCTAGAGTCGCGAAGTAAGATCAATCCTTACGTCGCGGGTTCGAATCCCAATGTGGGACGTGGAGATCGGTCCTTCAAATGAGACCGTATAAACCGAGGTCCCGTATCGCAGTAGGTGCTGGCACGAAAAAGATTCCTTCCTGCTCAATGGCCCTGAGTGCCGAGTATAGGACAAAAGTTGCAGCTCTCCACCGGCAAGTGGGGGCGTCTCCATATGAGTGAAAAATTCTCGATAGGGACTTAAACAATATACAATCAATTTAAATCGTTTAGTTCCGACATATTACTAAACTTCTAAAATCAGTGTAAAGAATAGCTTATCCTTTGATCCGAAATAATGATGTTTATGCATGTCGAGACATTTTCATTTAATTAACTTCAAAGAAAAAAAAAATGAATAAAACAATTCAATTTTATATGAAGTCCTCAATACATGAAGTATAGTGTCCTTCTTTGAATTTTTCATAGTTGAACTTTGCCAATATATACTATTCATGAAGAAAGAAAGAAAGATTTCCAAAAAAATGTTTGTCAAGGTTTGTTAATCTTAAAAATTAGGGCTTTAATGACACTGATCCTTTTTGACATTAAAGGTATTGAAAAGATACCTTTTACGGACCAGACATACACAACGTATTCAGCCTGTGTAAATCTTTTTTCATGTGAAAACAAAAGCTAACTTGATGTCACGGAAAGGTCACGCCGGGTGTCTCCTGATAAAACCAGGGCAATCGATAAAAAACATAATTGAAATACAAAGGTACGGTGAAGCTGAAAATAATTCATTAAAATATACCGATAAAAAATGTAGCCCCTTCGACTCAGATGGTTTTCATTGGTTGATAACTTTCTTCAATCATTGCATTACAATATACTTTTTTCAAAGTTTTTTTTAACTTTGTGAAAATATTTAAATTTTATTTTCACGTTTTACTAGCATTGAAAACGTCGCAAAAAAGTTGTTATTAAGACTTCTACACCTCTGCAGTTTCCAGTAAATTTCAATATTTGAACACTTTTCAGAAGAAAGAACTTGACAAGTGTCGTAAATTCTAACAACGTTCGTATTATATCGACGCCTCTCCCCGAATTCTGTTTGCGAACACTTGAATAGTTATTTCAAACAAAAAAAATCGTTGGTTTATGGCAACTTTAACATTTCAAAACCTTGGTACCTTTTAATGACGCCTTTTCGTAAAAATTGTTTTAAAATGAGGCAGGCTACTTACAAATAATCTGGTGTTACAGCGATTTCCAAAACCTCCTTTACATGTAAGGACTCAATATATACCGATGTAAAATTTTTTTTGGAATTTTATAAAATTACACAGCTTTAAGGAGGATATTTTGATATTAATTAATTAATTAAAATTATAGGGAGCGTGTCTTTTTAGTCAGGATAAATCAAAGTAATGACAAAGAAAAAACTCTTTTGCTTACTCAAATGGAAATTATACATGCAAATAATGTTTTCAACTCTAGCTTGGACTAATATAATAGAGTTCTTGCATTTATTTCAAATATTGTCATACATGTATAAAGGATATTTTAAAATTAATTCTACCGGTATTTTATATCGAATTGTGTGTATGTGATTGTCTAACAACGGGATATTATGGTGTAGAGTAGAGAGGGCCCTTAGAGTAAGTATTTCGTTAAAACGTCATTATAATGATCTTGTTAACAGAACTCAAATAAGGATGGAATGATATGTCTTCCTGATCAATATTTGGGGCTCACAACGGGTGAAACTGGTCAACAAGTGATGCTTACTCCTCCTAGGCACCTGATCCCACGTTTCCATTGGTCCGTGTTTTAAGCCCTATTTCTATTTTTAGTTACCATGGCAACACCGTTCATCGAAATCAAAAACCAATATACAGAATTACGTATCTTAGTGTAGTCTACTTTGTGTGCCCAGTTATATTGAAATCTGACCAAAACTGTAGGAGGAGTAGCATTTTGAAAGAATTTCACAGAAATTTCTATTTTTAGTAACAAGGCAACACCGTTCATCGAAATCAAAAACTGATCAACAGAATTATGTATCTTAGTGTAGTCTACTTGTATGCCAAGTTATATTGAAATCAGACCAAAACTGTAGGAGGAGTAGCATTTTGAAAGAATTTCATAGAAATTTCTATTTTTAGTAACAACGGCAACACCGTTAATCGAAATCAAAAACCGATATACAGGATTATGTATCTTAGTGTAGTCTACTTGTGTGCCAAGTTATATTGAAATCAGACCAAAACTGTAGGAGGAGAAGCATTATGAAAGAATTTCATAGAAATTTCTATTTTTAGTAACAAGGGGAAATCAAAAACCGATACACAGAATTATGTATCTTAGTGTAGTCTACTTGTGTGCCAAGTTATATTGAAATCAGACCAAAACTGTAGGAGGAGAAGCATTTTGAAAGAATTTCATAGAAATTTCTATTTTTAGTAACAAGGGCAACACCGTTCATCGAAAACAAAAACCGATACACAGAATTATGTATCTTAGTGTAGTCTACTTGTGTGCTAAGTTATATTGAAATCAGACCAAAAATGTAGAAGGAGTAGCATTTTGAAAGAATTTCACAGAAATTTCTATTTTTAGTAACCACGGCAACATCTTTCATCGAAATCAAAAACCGATATACAGAATTATGTATCTTAGTGTAGTCTACTTATGTGCCATGTTATATTGAAATCAGACCAAAACTGAAGGAGAAGTAGCATTTTGAAAGAATTTCACAGAAATTTCTATTTTTAGTAACAACGGCAACACCGTTAATCAAAATCAAAAACCGATACACAGAATTATGTATCTTAGTATTGTCTACTTGTGTGCCAAGTTATATTGAAATCAGACCAAAACTGTAGGAGGAGTAGCATTTTGAAAGATTGTTTACAGACAGACAGACGGACAGACAGACAGACGGACGGACGACGGACGCATTACTATCGCATAAGCTCTTCTGGTCTCTGACCAGTAGAGCTAAAAAATTACTGCCACCCGGGAGATTCAAAATTTACTACATGACACTACCAAAAATTTGGGCGTGCCTTGAGAAATCCACTGTGTTTAAATTTTTTTCTCTCAATATATGTGTAGTCCCGATTGGGGCAATCAATATACAAGATGCACACAATTTTTTTAGTCCGATGACAGGTTACAAATCAGAAAACTACAAAGGCTACTGTAAGGAGTCTATAGGTTTTTTTTCTCCAAAAGATGGCGGCCAAGGGACATAACTTTTGAAATGTGTGGATTCAAATATTGCATTACTACCTTGAACAATTTGATTAAAAAAACCAAACAAACGAAAAAAGAGCCATGTGATAAATGTATTTTGATTAGATTAAAATTCTTCATTTTAAAGCCGCTATTCAAATACAAAATAAAAGTTAAATTATATGCTTCCTTTCATTTGGACTTGTCTAATTTAAAATCAGGTTACACACCCATGGTTTCTCTAACTTTAAAGTGGTATCGACTACTAAAGACATTGAAATCATCTTTAAAGAATTCAATTCTAGTTAAAAACAATAATACAGAAAAAAGTGACGGTGTTTTTCTTTTCAATTTGTATAGGGATTTTGTCATAGAAAAAAGTACAAAATTTGAGTTATCAAAAATAAACCATATTTACACATCACAAAAAATTAATCAAAACTCAGGAAGTCTTCTTAAAGTACCATTCATAGATCAGTCATTTTGACATATTGAGCGGTATTTTTGTTGACAGAATAAACAAGATGAAATAGAGAGGTCATACGCGGGTCAGATCACTTACTAATTCTTAAATAAGTAATAAGGAAGACGGAAGCACCCTGGACTCTTGACCTTTGATATACTTTACTAAAACGTACAGATCGACATTTCAATGGAATACTATGGCCTTAAAGCTTTATAAAAGGTGTGAATAGATGCTTGCTAGTTTAACACCAAAATTCTGTAATCATGTTGAAATTATGTTTTTTTGAATTTGTAAACTCCAAATTTACAATATGATACTTATACTAGTATGCTATATATTTTAAAATATGTATAAACAAAAAGGATATATAGCGTTATTAAGAATATGGGTCATGATAGTAGGAATATCAATATAACCATCAATTTAAATTAACCTCTAAAATAAATATAATTAATTAATTAATGATAAATTCTTATTAATAAATCTTCCATTTCACTTTATTCTTCAAATGAAGGAAGTTTTCTCTATAAGTAAATTAAATATTGTTAAAAATACCCGAGAAAATATTTATTTTTTCTTTAAACATGTTTTTACAGTTCCAATAATCATAGATGTACATATGAAAAGTCTTCGAGATCCAACCGACTGGGTGCAAATTATTTGCTAGTATCTAGTAATTATTATTAACCTCAAGTTCAAATACAAGTATTCCTTTCTGATATTTTACGGATCAATCTTACCAATAATACACAAGTTTAATTCTTATTTGGTAGATAAAGACCAAAACAGACACCCTCCTTTATATTTCATGACTATTTAGCAAAAGGCGTATTAATAAATTTACTCTTAATTAGAAATTGTACAAAATACAGCTTATAAGAAAATTAACATATTAACATTTTAATTACAGCTTCTTGACAATGGGGGAACACATGCTTCCAATACATGTAACAAATTATTGCTTTCTGTACATTTGACAATTTATATTGCATCAATTGTTTTATAGTAGTTGAACGTATTCACCAGTAAAAATTAATACACTTCAACAAAAATTTGCATATAATGCACTCAGGTTATTGCAATGACACTTACCTGAAAGAAATAAAATGTCATGCCTCAGATCTTCCGACTTCATGCAGTGTGACCCGAAATGACTTCTCTTCAAACTGAACTATTTCAATAAAAATGAAAAAAACCTCGCAAATCGATTGACCATGGTCCGAATAAAACTGTCTGTGTTTGATGCCCATCAAAAAGGTTTCTAAGCGACAAAGCAGTCTGTCTATAACTAATTGGCCAGTGCGATCTGATTTCTACCATGTAGATGTAAAGGCGATATATACGTAAAAGTTGATGTCGGGTCAAACTGTTGTGTCAGACTGACCCCTTGCGCTAAACGACTGTGTGTTTACATAGATAATTAGACGTCTGCTTCTGCCTACAACTAATGGCTGCTGGTATTTCAATTAGAACACTCAAATGCAGCAAGCTTAGGAAAATCATTTTGTTTTTATTCACAGAAATCGACATTTTGTCTATTGAATCTGAAGGTATTTTAAGGTCGACACAGTAAGTCTATAAAGTATGTCAGCGGATATTTACATTACGGGTTCACTTTTCGGTCAAACCCCGAGTACCTTCTTTTCATGGAGCAGTCACAACATACTGACCCTGTACTTAATAAAAACCTATCTCTTGCACCTTCATTGCACTATAAATGACATCGGGGGCTCGTATATGTCTTTACACATAATTAAATGTAGTCGCACATAGGCGAATTCTTTTTTTCGCGGACGTGGAATATGGCTCTTTACCTAAGCACATGTGGTAATTCGAAACTGTGATCTAAGAGGTAAAACAGAGTTCATGATTACGTCACCAGGATGACTTTAATCAATCATGAGTACTTTACTGTCAGGGATGGCGGAAGGTGATTGCAACATAAGACAGATCTTCCACCCCCCAAAAAATAATAAAAAAAATCCTGTATATATGTATAAATACGGATATATTTTTAAGGCCCGCATTGCGCAGTGGCTAGAGTGTCTGCTCTTAAGTCGCGGAGAAAGAAGTCGATCCTTATGTCGCGGGTTCGAATTCCATGCAGGACTTCGAGACTGATCCTTCGAATGACACCATATAGCCCAAGGTCCCGTACATTTTCGACAATTTTTTCAGTTCATTTCCGAAATTTGGTTTTTCCATTTCCGCATTTTTTCGGGTATCTTTCTAGCAATCTAGTGTTTGTCAAGTAGGCGGGAATAAAATTTAACAGCATAGAAATGTTACACTTATTTCAAAACGCATTTTCCGAATGAAAAATATTCACTGTTAATAAATACGGGAATAAGAATTATTAAACGTTTTGTATGATTTAAATGAGCATGCGTTTTCTGTCATGAACTATTTGCCAAAAAAGTACTTTATGACGAATGTAAAAGATGAAAGGTTGAATGCTTTAAAAAACATCCGTAAATTAAATGCAGTACCCGTGCCACCGTTTATGCTGGCACAAAAAAAACTAGAGGTACTGTGAGCAATGAGCTCACTAAATGATCCCCCCTTATGAATATAATAGCAGTATCCATATTTTGCTATGGGAATCCCAAAAATATGTGTCGGATAAAAATATTAACAAGAGGAACGGTGAGCAATGAGCTCACTAAATGATACCCCAACATCCCATATGAATATAATGGCAGTGTCCATGTTTTATTTAAGGGAAACCAAAACTATTTGTCGAATAAAAAGTAAAATATGAGATGCACAATGGCAGTATGTAATCTATGACGATTCTGTGAAGTTTCATAAAAAATTTCATTCAGTGGTATGAGAGGAGTTACTGATAAGAGATGGGTACCCAAAAGCGTAACAGACAGACAGACATACCGATTACTATATACCCTCCCGCTTTTCAAGCGGGGGGTATATATAAATAGGAGGTGCAAAATGGCAAAATGTAATAAAGATTCTGTGAAAGTCTCATCAAATACTAGTATCATTCAGTGGTATGAGAGCAGTTGCGGATAAGAGGTGGGTACTCCAAAGCGTAACAGACGGACATCCCCTAAATACACTCGCTTTTCAAGCGGGGTTATAAAATCGTCTTCTACATCATGAAGATTACAACATTCTATTAATCTTGGTTATACGGTGTCCACCCGTTTGAATATTCAACGTGTGATTCGATAACCTATATTTTGTGAATATTTGTCTATTTTTATACCCACGCTTGAAAAGCGGAATGGTATATTGCAATCGGTATGTCCGTCTTTACGTCCGTCTGTTACGCTTTGGGGTACCCATTTCTTATCCGCAACTCCTCTCATACCACTGAATGAAATTTGATGAAACTTTCACAGAATCTTTATTAGGCGTACATATTGCCATTGTGCACCTCCTATTTTACTTTATAATCTGACACATATTGTGGGTTTCCCATTGCAACTTCCCTTTGCCCGTCTGAGTTGTTTACATGTATGATTTTGCCATTATATTCATATGGGATGCGGGGGTATCATTAATTGAGCTCATTGCTCACAGTGCCTCTAGTTTACTTCCTGAATTACGAAGGAACACACGGTGGATGTGACTTGTCAGCAGGGAAAGCTCGCTCCTCCATATGGCACCTTATTCCATCTCTGATGTTTTCGAGGTCCGTGTAGCTCTGCTCGTGAATGTTATTCTTTGGATAGACTTTTCAGCTTAAATATTATTCATTATTTCCATGTATATCATGTTTTTGTATTATTTTTAATGAATGTTTACATATGTACTAAATTCAAAAATCATGTAAATTCTTTCAATGTATTGAAGTAAAGATTATGCACAAGCGTAAAGCTTTTGTAACAAGTAAGGCAAAGAAAAAAATAAACGTTCTATCCTCACTTGATCGGAAGTTACATTTATCATTAATGTTATTGTTTTAAGCATGTCAATATTTGATTTTATTATACCTCTGTGAATATGTTCTATATAAAAATATAACGTATAAACATGCTATCTTTTCCAAACAGCCCCTGTCGTCAAATAGTTCTTGTGCTATCTGCCCATGGCGAAATAGTCATCAAACTATTCACCAGCAGCATTCTGTTTCCCTCGCTTTTCATCTCGGAAAACTTCTGATTTTATACGGATTGTGACGTATATTTTATGACATAACAAAAGTAAAGTCAGAATTGGTATAATAATTCTATTTTAAAACAGTATAATTGCATTTTAAAAGTAGTCCCTATAATGTTCGTAAAGTCAGCATCGGTATAATAAAACACCTATTTACTGACTATTCGGACAATAGCAAGTTTATCGCCCCCCTCGACAGCAAACTATTTCCCTCGGCTGCGCCTCGGGAAATATGTTGTTGTCTTGGTGGACGATAAACTTGCTATTGTCCTCATAGCCAGTAAATAGGTGTATAATATGTTAAGTGATAGATTGATTGATTGTATATTGTTTAACGTCCTCTCGAGACTTTTTCACTCATATGGAGACGCCACTACTTGCTGGTGGAGAGCTGCAAATTTTGTCCTATACTCGACACTGAGGACCATTGAGCAGGGAGGGATCTTTTTCGTGCCAGTATCTACTTGGACACGGGACCTCGGTTTATACGGTCTCATCCGAAGGACCAGCCTCCACATCCCACTGTGATAGAATCAAAATTTATAGTTTATTTCAAAATGTTCAGTCGCAGGTAATGAACATTTAAAATAAAATTTGCAATATCTAACGCTCACTGTCATTAAAGACAAGTCAAACTATTAAGGTAAAGGGGATCAAAAACCACAATATAATTAGAAAGGGGTTGTTACAGTTCATTTGTATATGTTAAATATGAAAAAGGTACCTCTTATTTAAATAGGGTCCTTTGGATAAGACCTTAAAAACCGAGGCCCCATGTCGCAGTAGGCGTTGGCACAATAAAGATCCTCCACTGCCCAATGGCCCTGGGTGTCGAGTAAAGGTAAAAATTTGAAGCCCTTCACCGGTATATGGTGACGTCACTATACGAGTGAAATATTCTCGAATGGGACGTAAAACATACAATCAACCAATCACCTTATTCAAATATTCAAGATACAAGACTAGTAGTAATTTATTATACTTAGCTCAACCTTCGTCAAGAGTCAAACATTATTACTGCAGTATATAATTGAAAAGGTGTTGACCAGTTTATGCACTAGTAAAATATATGAAAATTTTATATTTTCTTATTCTAAAGTTACCGTATCTTCAAGGTTTAGTTTTTTTGCTTGGTACATTAACAGACAAATAAGATTTAGGGTAACACCATTGCTTTCGCCTATTAAAATGTGAATAAAGAATAATCTGAAAAAGAAATAATTTTACCATGCATTAAAGTGTGACAAAACTGTTAATAACAGAAACGGTCTTTTTGGGGATTTCTTAATTTCTCTTTATGTCATTACATTCAAATTATATGCCTTCAAACAGACGGCACTTTGTTTTTTAAACGGGGAGCGAATTATCCTGTTTATTGAATTAGACTGCAGAGGATAAGTAAATGATGCTTATGTTGAGTCATAGAAAATCTGACATAGCAGTGAAAGAAAAGAAAGACCGAATATTTAGTGGGTTTTTTTTCCCTCAACAGTGTATCGTTTTAATTTAAGGAGGGTAAAATCAGTTCAGAAAGAATTTTACTGCATAATACCTTTCGAATAATTAATTGTGATGCAGAGTATATGAATTGTTGGAATTTTTAATTCAGTTCAATTTGGGGATCTTTTTATGTCGTATTTAGTGTCAAAGCTCCTCTCCCCACAAATTGCCATCAATAAATTGAAAGAAATGGTTTTAAAATATTTACACAAAAGACTTTGATTATTTTTCATACCTTAGGAAAAGGGTTTGGTTATTGATGACGGATCATTTTTTGAAGTACCTTTGTGAAAATATTCCCCATGAAAGTATACTGTAGTGTAAGAGATAAAAACTATGATAATCTAATCTAAGAAGGATAACTCTTCATTACAATGTAGTATTATTGTTTGCTCTTGCTGTTTATTCACAAAAGCGTTTGTAACAAATTCAAAAACTTTGAATTTGTTTAATTGGAAAAATAATGATAAAATCGCTTGTATATAAATTCATTATTAAATCGTAACACAGTCTATTCGTTGCATGTGGGCGTGTACTTCGCATTATAGTCCCTGTATTATCATCGCATCGGTGGTTCAGTGGTAGAATGCTCGCCTGCCACGCGGGCGGCCCGGGTTCGATTCCCGGCCGATGCATTGTTTTTTTGTAATAAATCCACTACGGTGTGTATCGTCAAATAATATATTGACCCCCAATATTCACATTTTATTTACAGTTTTTATTCATATAATTCAATTATTTTTTCTCGGACTGTTTGCGCTGAAACAAGGCTAAACCAGAAGTCTTATGAGACTGTAGCTCTACTGGTCGTACGTGTATAAAAGGAAAATAGCACTTGGATTTGACTTTTCAACAGGCAGAAGTAAATGGAATTATGTATCTTTGTGTAGTCTACTTGTGTGCCAAATTATACTGAAATCAGACAAAAATTGTAGAAGGAGTTCGTTGTACGTTTGAAAGGATTTTCACCAAAATTTCTATTTTTAGTATCCATGGCAACACTGTTTATCAAAATAAAAAACCGATGCACCAAATTATGTACCTTAGTGTAGTCTACTTGTGTGCCAAGTAATACTGAAATCAGACAAAAACTCTAAGAGGTGTAGCGTTTGAAAGGAATTTAAATAAAATTTCTATTTTTTGTAACCATAGCAACAGCTTTCAACGAAATACAAAATGAAAAACCGATGCACTAAAATTATGTATCGTAGTGTAGTCTACTTGGGTGCCAAGTCATATTGAAATCAGACTAGAAACTGTAGGAGGAGTAGCGTTTTAAAGGAATTTCACAGAAATTTCTACTTTGAGTAACCTGGGCAACAGCATTCATTGAAATGAAAAACCGATACACTAAATTATGTATCTTATTCCGCATGAGTTTCATCTTTCTTGGCCCAGTTATTCTAGAGAAGATTTTTAAAGGTTTTTACTTGTATTTATTTGTAAAAATTTGTTCGGCTATTGTGGCGCCACCCTACCCTCAGGGGTCATGTTTTAAATAAATTTGAATATACACTGCCTGAGGATAATAACAAATGAGTTTCATCTCTCCTGGCCTAGTGGTTCTTGAGAAGATTTTCAAAAGATTATTTTCTATTTATTCCTATGTACCTCCTGTGGTCATGATTTGAACCAATTTGAATCTACACTTCTTGAGGATGATTCCACATGAGTTTCATTAGTGGTTCTTAAGATTTTTTAAATGATGCCATCAATTTTTCTTTGTGCTATTATTACCACTTAGAATTTACACAGAGCAAGAGCCATCTTATGCATAAATAGGAAATTACGTCACGATTAATAGATACGTAGTCACCAACACTCCAAGTGATAAATACTGCATTTGCAACCTAAACTGAGCGGTTTTGATTTTTCGGAAATTCTCAGGGCCAAATAAGGCCCAATTCCCTTTACTTAAAGATACCCAGTACCAGGTTTGGTTGAAATTGGCCCAGTGGTTCTTGAGAAGATGAAAATGTGACAAGTTTACGAGACGCACCACCTTTGGCTGAGGCGAACTAAAAATCAGATGTGTGTTTAATTTTATTTGCCAGAAGAATGAAAAACTAATTCATCGTTCAGCCAACCCGATATTGAATGAATGGTGATATGATCATATCAAATTCTCAAATTCTCATGAATAACAATTTCTTCCCCATTATCTACAGTGACGACATGGAATATTATTATTTACATTCAAATTTTCCTTGAAAGGAATTTAGACACTGTATGGTAATAATAAAATATGAAATGACCAAGAGTCATGTTTTGTCAACCGTGATTGATTGATTGATTGTATTTTGTTAAACGTCCTACTCGAGAATTTTTCTCTCATATGGAGACGCCACTACTCCTACAAGTAAGAGCCTCGGTTAACGTCCCTACGCTCCTTATATACCTCGGACTCTTACATCCGAAGACCATTTTCTTAGATTTTTGGCGGAACGTATTATGCGTGAAATAAACTGTTAACAAGTAATTTTCAGGTACCTACGTGTTAGCATGGGGTATGAAAGTCACAAGAAATAATAAAATCCATTTTATTCAGTGTGCATTATTGTTAATTAATGGAAAATGTCATTATTCCAATTTGTCACCAGAAGTACTTTCGATTTGACTTCACATTAATTTTGCTTGTCAGAAAACGAAATTTTCCTTGCATTACACTAGTTTCGTTTCGTCAGATTTTCTGTATTCCATTTCCGAATTTTAAACAGACGACTTGTTTCAATTTCTGCTTCGATTTGAAAAATAATGGATTTATTGCTAATACGAGAGGTTAACAGTGTTTTATGCGTAAGTTTTATCGTAAATATTAAGTATTTTATTATTTCGTACCATTCGTTAATATACAAAGCCTGATTTCTTAATAAAATAATTTTTTTTCCACTTGGGGTTTCAGCGGCGAGAAGTTTTACAATGGATGCTAGAGGTTACGCGGCGCCAAGTCAAAAGTATCTCGCCGTGAACCTCTAGCATGCTGGAGTAGAGACGCCACCACTTGACGGTGGAGAGCTGCAAATTTTGCCCTATACTCGACACTCAGGGCAATTGAGGGATCTTTTTCGTCCCAGTGCCCACCCTCTCGCTCTGGGACACAGGACCTTGGTTTATACGGTCTTATCCGAAGGACCGGTCTCCACGTCCCACAGTGGGATTCGAAGCCGCGACGAAAGGATGAAATCCTTACTTCGGGACTCGAGAGTAGACGCTCTAACCACTGCGCCACGCGGGCGACTTGTCGAACTTGCAGTCGACCTTGATGTAAAACTCCGAACTTTAATATGACATATTACCATATCTGTTAGACTGAGCGTAAGAAACTAATCCATTACACAATACCAAGGCGGGTCGAAAAATTGTCTTGCTTTTTCTTTTTTACATGTAACATGTTTCAGTGGTAGAAAAACGTTTTTAACCATGCCTTGTGCAGAAAGATGATCTCTTATGTTTGTAAATTCTATTATTCATATGACTGTAGGACTATGTAAGTAAGATTATCTCGTCAGAATCGACTTTTTGTCGTAATACAATGCAAACACATAATAGTAAGCAAGTCACAATCCTCCTTCTGAAATCATTACATATATACACCTCTTGAGTTACAAACAACGCAGAACTGCGTATTTAGACTACAGCATGGTTGGCAATCTCAAATTTAATGCCACTGATCCCTTAGATCGGTCTGGTCCAGTAGTCCGAAGGTTAACTAGTCCGAAAGCCCACTAGTCCGAAGGTTCACAAGTCCGAAGGTCCACCAGTCCGAAGGTTCATTAGTTCGAAGGCCCATTAGTCCGAAGGTTCACTAGTCCTAAAACCTAATATACTCCGTAAGTTAAACAGTTCAGTGTCCGGCTCCGTGCAATTGTTCTATATTGTTGTACCTTGACAGGTTTCTGAAGTTTGGGGCTGAAATTCACGCCACAAAATACTTGGACTAAAAATTGTTAATAACATTTCAAACTTCCTTTTTTTTAATATTTTGTATATTTCTGCATTTCAACTCGTTCTAACTCGGAACGTGACCTTAAAAACCGAGGTCAGATTGATTGATTGTATATTGTTTAACGCCACTCTCGAGAATTTTTCACGCATATGGAGACGCAACCACTTGCCAGTGGAGAGATGCAAATTTCGTCCTATTCTCGGCACTCAGGGCCATTGAGTAGGGAGGGATCTTTCAAATCTGAGAACTGTGTGCCTAATGCTTATTTTACCCTCTGATTTTAGGTGTTCCAGCACATCAATTAAAGAGGCCATAACTGTGTTGAGAAATCATCAATTTCAATGTAACTTCATCAGCCACTTTGTATATACAAAAGACTCAGCATGTAAAATTTCAGCAAAATCAGCCGAGGTTTATATCCTTATTAGGTTACAGTCTACTTACTTTACCCCTATTTCATTGACCACGCAAGTTGTTCCAGTTCAAACCATAAATCTCTGTCGAGACTGAAGTTCTACTGGTTTGTACTTATAACAAAGGAAGAGAAAAGTATTTAAGCAGTTGGGAATTGAAACTTTACAACAGCAATAAATAGAATATTGATCCTTGATTAAGTCTTTTTATGTTCTTAATGTAGTCTATTTGCAAACTACATTATATTATAATCAGACTAAAACTGTATTTGGAGTAGCATTTTGAGAGTATTTTACAGAAATTTCTATTTTTTAGTAACCAAGGGAATAATGTTCATGGAAGTCAAAAACCGATATGCAGAATTGTGTTTCTTAGTGTAGTCTACTTGTGTGCCAAGTTATATTGAAATCAGACCAAAACTGTAGGAGACGTAGCATTTTGAAAGATTTCACAGAAATTTCTATTTTTAGTAACCACGGCAACACCGTTCATCAAAATCAAAAACCGATACACAGAATTATGTACCTTAGTGTATTCTACTTGTGTGCCAAGTTGAAATCAGACCAAAACTGTAGGAGACGTAGCATTTTAAAAGAATTTCACAGAAATTTCTATTTTTTGTAACCACGGCAACACCGTTCATCGACATCAAAAACCAATACACAGAATTTTGTATCTTAGAGTAGTCTACTTATGTGCCACGTTAAACTGAAATCAAACCAAAACTGTAGGAGGAGTAGCATTTTGAAAGAATTTCACAGAAATTTCTATTTTTAGTAACCACGGCAACACCGTTCATCAAAATCAAAAACCGATAAAAAGAATTATGTATCTTAGTGTATTCAACTTCTGTGCCAAGTAATACTGAAATCAGACCAAAACTGTAGGAGGAGTAGCATTTTTAAAGAATTTCACAGAAATTTCTATTTTTAGTAACCACGGCATTACCGTTCTTCGAAATCAAAAACTGATACATAGAATTATGTATCTTAGTGTAGTCTACTTTTGTGCCAAATTATATTGAAATCAGACCAAAACTGTAGGAGGAGTAGCATTTTGAAAAATTGTTTACGGACAGACGGACGGACGCCGGACGCATTACTATCGCATAAGCTCTTCTGGTCTATGACCAGTAGAGCTAAAAATAGAGGTTTTTTAGTTAAAAATTCTTTGAGATGTTTATGGGTGGAATGATGTTATTTTTGCGCATAGACGGAAAGGAGAGGGTTTGAAATAATAATGTGAAATTTTGCACTTAAGCGCGTAGTAGGAAGGGTGTAAAGAAGCCCATATTTACCCTTTCCCCGAAGAGAAAGTGAAAAAAGCATGGTAAGGGTTAATTGCTATGCCTTAGCAGGAACTGCATGTGATGAATTTTCCTGAGAGTCTGAAAAATGTTTGGACTTGAATTCTTCTTACTCTGTGCCAAGTTTCAGGTAAGTTTAGCTGGTGTAATTTTTAGCTCTACTGGTCAGAGACCAGAAGAGCTTATGCGATAGTGATGCGTCCGGCGTCCGTCCGTCTGTCTAAACAATTTTTCAAAATGCTACTCCTCCTACAGTTTTGGTCTGATTTCAATATAACTTGACACACAAGTAGACAACACTAATACCCCATTCATACGACGAAAATTTGCTTATGTGAGCAAATAAACACATGAGTAAATTTACAAACATAAGTAAAAGTTAATTTGCTATGCGTTCAGACAAGATTTAAGTACCTTAAGTAAAATAAAGAGATGGACCGCTTCAGACGTGTGAATTTTAATAGGAAAAGAGTATTTCCCTACTAATTGGGCATAGGACTAGCTCTTGGATGTTCCCAAATAAAGGAAAGTAGAAGAAAAGTCCGATCTACAGAGTGGTATGACAGAACCGTACTTTAATAATGACTTTAGGGACGAAGATTGGTACGAGAATATTCGAATGAAGAGGGAAAATTTCTTTAAAATTTGTACAAAGTTAGAAAATGCTTTGGCTCCAGCCCCAAAGACCGTAGAGGAGCCTTTGGATGTACCAAAAAAGGTATCTATTGCCATCTATTGGTTAGCCTCATCAGCGGAATATCGGACAATTGGAAATCTTTTTGGTGTTGCAAAATCTACAGTGTATGAGTGCGTTCATCAAGTTTGTGAGGCAATTATGGAACATTTGCTTGAAGAATATGTGTGTGTTCCAGAGGGAGAAAGATTGAAGAAAGTAATCAAGGGCTATGAGGAAAAGTGGGGATTCCCAAATTGTAGTTGGGCTATTGATGGCACACACATTCCTATTATAGCTCCGAAACATTCTCATGGAGACTATTTGAACAGGAAAGGGTTGTACTCATTGATTTTCCAGGGTGTTTGCGACCATAGCTATGTCTTTACATATATAAAAGTATAGGTTGGCCAGGAAGGGTTCATGATGCCCGTGTTTTCGCAAATTCAGAGATTTATCTCAAAGGAGATAACGACTCCTTGTTTCTGGAATGGAGAAAGCCATTTGGAGAAAATACTATGCCAGTAGTTCTCGGTGTCCCAGCATATCCTTTGAAGACTTGGCTTTTAAAGCCATATACCAACAGATCTACCCTAACAAACTCTACCCAATTCAATTTCAACCATCGTTTAAGTGGAGTCAGAATGACCATTGAAAATTCGTTTGGCCGTTTGAAAGGAAGATGGCGTTATCTACAGAAGAGACTTGACGTTGAAGTCGAATTCGCCTGCACCGTAATTGGAGCTTGTGTTGTATTACATAACTTTTGCGAATTTGAGAAAGAAGATCACATTTGGGATACATAGTCGGACGACACTGATAATGAAGACGACGATACGCAGGATGGTGATGTAGAGGTTATTCGCTGTGCCGAAGCCATGCGAGATGACATTGCTGCAGCTTTTGCCAATAATAACCTTTGACTGATGAAATGATGATTTACAATCATGTGACACTTTAAATACTTGTATTATTTTGTTTCACGTCTGTTGACAATTAATGTGTTTCACTTCTGATAACAATTTATGAGTAAACACAAAATGTTCTGTTTTAATAACGTTGATATGGAATGATTTGATAACTTCAATCAGAAAACTGAAATTAAAATGACTACACACACGATACAAATGCATCTGTTTATTCATTAACAGCATATAGATGAATGCATGAAAAAAAAAAAACTACAATAAATAAATCATTTCTTGTAAAGATAAACTCCTTTTTTTAAGGAGAAAAAAAATAATGAAAGCATTTACAATTCCTATACTTTAGAAAAATGCATACAAATTTCAGTATTATTAATAGTTCCTATTAGAGGACATTTTCTTAAGATACTTTAAAACACTTAAAAGATACCTTAATAGCAAACAAATAATAGAATTAGAAAGTAAGGATTATGATCACATTCCTTGTGGTCTCCCCTAAATTTTGTAGCTGGTATCAAACCAAATGAACGTCACAAGTTATAATAAGTATGATCATCACAGTTATCTACCACAGGAGATTGGCGCTGATATTGTGGATAAAGGTTTGCACCTGAAAACTGTTAACCTTGCATATTTGGTGAGGACATTTGTGATGTTCCTTGACCTCCTAATATTTGACTTCCAGTGGCAAACGATGGAGAGTTAGGTGGATATGACTGTCTCTGGTTAAACGCTCCCATGATCATTTGCATCATGTTATACTGATGCTGTCTTTCCTCCCGATTTTGTCTTTCCTCTGAATCCATTCTTGCTTTTTCCATATCCATTTTCTGTTTCTCCAAATCTAATTTTCGGCGCTCTAGATAAAGAAATTTTTCCTCGGCTTTTTCATTTGAGCTATTAAAGCCATCCATTACCGATGTTAAGACCAATTCAAGTTTACTTCACGCGCCTTTTTCTTTTCATTTTTTGCAGTTGCTTCCCTTTTTTCCCTTGTTCCTTGTTTTACCTGAGACCTCTTTTGCAGGTCCACAGTCTTTTTTCCTTCTCTTTTGATTGCGGATTGTCCTCTTTATTATCTGTATCGGTAGCATCTTTTACTTCTTTGTTATCCTTTGAGTTTGTGGCCGGGCAACTTTTATCATCATCATCATCATCATGTCCAGACTCATCTAGTTTTTCAAGAGGACGGACACCTGTATCTATAGACTCGGATTCACTGGAATTGCTTTCATCTTCAATATCATAACAACGCTTTTTACTCATTGTTTCAAACACTTTTACAGGCGAGGAAGCCGACCGATTTCCAAGAATCGAATCTAGCTCATTGAAATAATTACATGTTCTTCTTCCTTTTCCACTTTGTTTAAGCTTGGTTTTGTCTCTCTGTACATTCTATTTAAAGTGTGAATTCTCACCTTGCATTGTTCAGGTGTTCTCTCAAAGCCTTTATTCATCAACTCATCAGACACGGACTTGTATATAGACCCATTGTTGACTTTCGGGTTCTCCATTTGCTCCTCTATGGCTTGTTCCTCCCAAACAGATAACAAAGCCCTTGCCTCTTCTTCTGTCCACGTAGATCCGCGTTTTTTTTTTTATACCTTTGGTGGCAGAGGATAGTTTTTTTTGCAATCAAAACGTTTGACTGACGGTTTACTTAATATTGAGCTGCTTTAAAAATGTGCATTGAAAAATTTTAAATTCCCTCTACATGTAATAATAGTATGATGCAGTCCCTTGAGAAATTTGAAGCTTTTAGGAATAAAACATGTACAACTTACACAATGAGCCCTAAAGATGGCGCAGGGACAATCTCAAAATTTCATGTGAATCAAGCCTATTTTCACTATTTCGCCGCAGCCGCATCTGCTTCCAGGCCCGTGCGCCTGACCTAAGCTACCACACAAATTGCAGAATAACATTTGTACATACCAGTGAACAGCAAGAGATAATGGCTCAACCACCTCGTTTTCAAGCTACAATTCATCCTGTGAACCCACCCCGCTTTTCTGGTGAAATACCGGTAGAGCGAGTTTTGAGCTTAGTTTCGTATTTCTAGTCCATATCCCATATACAGTGGTAGTGACACTAAAGTGTCATATTTCAATAAAATATACAAGGCCACCAATTCCCTCCAAATGCACCCATAAAATATTCTAGCTATAAAATTACCTATAATATGCATTCAAACCTCAGGTTTCTCTATTTTTTCTATTTTTTGACCGGTACTTTATTCGAAACTATCCTCTGCCACCTTTGCTTTCTAGCTGCCATGTTTACTAAATCTTATTTTTCCCGTCAAACTGTAACAAAGCTAAAATTAAAGAGTGATGCAATACGCAAGACGAAATACTCACGTGAGTTAATTTGCTGCGCGTTCATACGACAAAGTTTACACACGGGAGCAAATAATTTGCGACAACATATATGCAAAAGTTAATTTACACCTAGTCCTGACCAGGTGCAAATTTACTTAACTGTGCAGAATTTGCATATAAGCAAATCAGTTTATACGACCAAAATTGCACATGTAAGTAAATTTACACACGTGTAAAAAATACTTAGGTATGCAAATTATGTCGTATGAGTGGGGTATAAGATAGATAATTCTGTATATCGGTTTTTGATTTCGATGAACGGTGTTGCCGTGGTTACTAAAATAAAAATTTCTGTAAAATGCTTTCAAACTGCACTTCACCCACGAGTTTGGTCTTATTAGGGCCCCGCTCTGGCTCATACTTTACCCACAGGGTGCCCTTGGGTAACCGGTGTGCAGTGACCTTGAACCATATTTCTAGGTTAGAGGTCAAGGTCATAGCAGAGTTGTATGAAAAATCCTTGTCCGGAGCATATCTTCTCTCTCCTTGGCCCAATCTGGCTCATACTTCACCCACAAAGTGCCCTTGGGTAACCGGTGTGCAGTGACCTTGAACCATGTTTTAGGTCAAAGGTCAAGGTCATAACATAATTGTATGAAAAATCCTTGTCCAGAGCATATCTTTTCTCTCCTTGGCCCAATCTGGCTCAAACTTCACTCACGGAGTGGCCTTGGGGAACCGGTGTGCAGTGACCTTGAACCATGTTTCTAGCTCAAAGGTCAAGGTCATAGAAGAATTTTATGAAAAATCCTTGTCCGGAGCATATCTTCTCTCTCCTTGGCCCAATCTGGCTCAAACTTCACCCACACAGTGCCTTTCGGTAAAGGGTGTGCAGAGACCTTGAACCATGTTTCTAGGTCAAAGGTCAAGGTCATAGCAAAATTGTATGAAAAATCCTTGTCCGGAGCATATCTTCTCTCCCCATGGCCAATCTGGCTCATACTTCACCCACAGAGTGCCTTTTGGTAAAGGGTGTGCCGTGACCTTGAATAATATATCTAGGTCAAAGGTTAAAGTTATAGAAGAATTATATGAAAAATCCTTGTTTGGAGCATATCTCTGCCTTTTGTCCAACTAGGTTCATACCTATTTCACAGAGTGCCTTTGGGTGAAGGGTGTGCAATGACCTTGAACCATGTTAAAGGTCTAAGGATAAGATCATAGCAGAATCATATCATTATTATATGAAAAATCCTTGTCCGGAGCATATCTTCTCTCCCCTTTGTCAAATGTGGCTCATACTTTTGGGTGAAGGGTGTGCAGTGACCTTCAACCATGTTAAAGGTCTAAGGATAAGGTCATAGCAAAATCATATCATTATTATATGAAAAGTCCCTGTCTGGAGCATATCTTCTCTCCCCTTTGTCCAATGTGGCTCATACTTCATTCACAGAGTGCCAGTGGTAAATTGATTTGCAGTGACCTTGAACAAAATGTTTAGGTTAAGGGTCAAGGTCAAAAATAGCCCCTCTGTTTAAAATCTTTGTTCGGTACATATTAAATTTTCCACATCCACTCAGCCTCAAACAAATTGGGTATGTGATTTTCCTACCATATTATGATAGAGGATATGCAACAATATTCATAGAGGATACATTTCTAAAAGTTTTTATATTGTATTATTTTTCAGGGAGTAGTTACTTTTTGTCCCCTTTAATCTCAAACACCTTCAAAATTAACCCTTTTCAGCTACTTTACATTTTCATGTTCATTGCTAAAAGCTGGGTCCTTTGAGATGGCCACCATCTCAATAATATCTAGTTTCAATTTAATTTGGCAAACAAGTTGACCCAAAAAGAGTCTTAATGAAGGATCATTATTATATTTATTGCTGTTGTAAAGTTTCACGTCCAAATGCATGGCTACTTCTCTCTTCCCTCCTTATAAGTACAAACCAGTAGAGCTACAGTCTCGACAAAGACTTCTGGTTTAACGACTTGGGTCAGTCACGAGTTTTGAACACGACCCACCGATCACGGAGCGAGCGCTCTACCGTCTAAGCTACGTGAACGGTACTCTTACTTATGGGTTTAATGAGGTAATGTCCATCTCCGGAGCCGTAAAACTTAGACTAGGTCACATTTTGATCTCAGTCTCACCTTAACCAAAGGAATTAGTAGGGAAAAATGATACTGAGATTATGGTCAGACGTAGTTTTTACCTATTTTCTCTTTCTCCTAAACTTAGAGATTTCCAATAATGATCCCATAATATTTTTCGCATTGGGTTCGATTACGTCCATTGAGAGCTCCTTCGTACGTAGCCCTCTACTATTTTTAATCTATGTCAATGATATGGCTTCTAGTATTGATCCTGACTGCAAACTTATTTTATATGCAGATGATAGTGCAATTTTATTTTCACATAAAAATGTAGATTATATTTCAGAAAAACTTAGTACTGTTTTAAAACAATGTTCAAACTGGTTAGTTGATAATAAGTTATCACTACACCTGGGAAAAACTGAATGTATTTTATTTGGATCAAGAAAGAAACTTACAAAGGCTCAAAATTTTCACATTGAGTGCAATGGTCACACAATTCATTCTATGGAAAAAGTTAAATACTTAGGAATTCTTATTGATCAATTTTTGAGTGGCGAATTCATTATTGAGTCCATTGTTAAAAAAGTTAACAATAGGTTGCGTTTTTTATACAGACAGGCTCGTTTTTTAGATATAAGAAGTAAAATGCTATTATGCTCTGCTCTTGTACAATGTCACTTAGATTATGCCAGCTGTGCATGGTATGCAGGTTTATCAAAGAGTCTTAAAAAGAAATTACAAATATGCCAAAACAAAATGGTGAGATTTATTCTTAATCTATCCCCTTTGCATACCATAAACTATAAAGTTCTTAGTACATTGAATTTGTTGAATGTAGAAGATCGGGTAAGACAACTCAGATTAAATCATGTTTATAATATATACCATGGCTATGCGCCATCTTACTTATCAGAAAATTTTACTCTAAGATCAGCTGTATCTTCTCGCAATACCAGAGCAACCTCAAATGAAGATTTTTTTATACCTCATGTGAAAACATGTCAAACAGACACTTTTTATTATAATGGCATAAAGGACTGGAATTTTTTACCAGCCTCTATTAAGTGTACTAAAGGAAAGAGTACTTTTAAGAAACAAGTAAAGAGTTTTATCTTACAAAAAGGCATTTTAGAACATGAAAGTGATATGTTTCAGTACTAGTTTATAAAACATATTTTATATTTTATTGATAATGTCAATGTTGTCATACTTAAACCTAATTTAAATGTGTATGCTAAAATTATTGTGCCAAAAGTATTATAGTGCTCTAATGATGGAATACTCATTACAATGTATTGTTATTTATTCTTTAAAGTTATTTAAGATAGGGCCCCATTGGAAATAAGCTCTCAAGCTTTAATGGGTTATCCTGGTATTTATCTAGTCATGTTAAATTATTTATTTATAACATCTTGATTACCAACTTTCAACTGTAACAAGATCAAGTATAATTATGTGTATTTGTTTTATGTATGATGACATGATACCAAATAAATACT